>NC_136803.1:28330554-28362989 GCF_951216825.1 Electrona antarctica
TAAATGTTATTCTTGCAATTCTGACCATACTGTATATCTGTGGGGTTTTTTTCTCTCTCACAGATGGGAGATGGTTGAAATTGTGAGATATCATATAAAGCAGTGGTTCCCAAAGTGGGGTCTGGCGGGGAGGGAGTCCTTGAGGAAGTTCCAGGGGGTCCCCAGATAAATGATAGTTAGGAACCAAATGGACCCTTATGGGTCTGTAACTCTGAGAGTGTACAAATTGAACCAAATGAGTTAAATTAGCTTTGATTTTACAATGTAAATTGGGGTGCCAGAGATAGAAATCCCATTAAAATGGGAGTCCTTGAAATGAAAATGGTTGAAAATCACTGTTAGATCCATGACCAACTTATGGGGGTCCCTGGCATACATTTTCAAATGGGGGTCCGCGGGCAAATAAGTGTTCATTTGGGGGTCCTTGACATTACAAAGTTTGGGAACCACTGATATAAAGTATCGTTGGTAACGTTACTGACGTTTAGAGTTAAAGTAAATATAAGGATGGCAATACCAACATGGTGTCTGTGCATGCACGCACGATGCGATGTGAGAGATGTTCCTTCTCTCACAGAGAGGATGGCGAGTCCGGCCAAAACCCGCAATCGCGCGCGTGTGCGCGCACACACACACACACACACACACACACACACACACACACACACACACACACACACACACACACACACACACACACGCGCAGTCTAATCCCAGGGCTGGTATAGCGGATGTTTATTGCCATGTAATAGGATCAGGACGAGGCTGTGACAATGTTGGAGCGCACACATGCACACACACACACACGCGTGCACACGCACACAAATCAAACAAGGCCCAGGAACCACTGTGATCCAGGAGAGATGAGAGGACTAATCCTGTTAAGAAGACTCTCCTCTCTCTCTCTCTCTCTCTCTCTCTCTCTCTCTCTCTCTCTCTCTCTCTCTTACATTCTTTTATTTCAGTTGCACTCTGTCACTTTGTTTATCACCCCTCCCCCCCCCCCCCACCACCAGTACCATCACCACCCCTCCCTCTGTGTGTGTGTGTGTGCACGCACGCACGCACGCACGCGCGCACGCGCGCACGCACGCATGCGCGCGTGCACAGATAGATTGGCTGCTATTTTCCCTGACAAACAACCAACCGGGGCATAATGGGCACAGACAGAGAGCTAAATATACATACTCTGTGTTCTGTGTGTACATTGATCTGCCGTAGTTGCACAGATTAGAAATGATAATCCTCTTTTTTTCACTTTTTTTTTTTACCAACACCTTCCCGCTCCCACCCTCTCATTATCCCCTCTGTGCCTCATGCTCGTCCTCATCCTCCACCCACAGGAACAGCTTCCACAGCTTGCTAAATTCCTTCAGTTCCCCCGGCCCGGCATACAGCTCCCACTGCCAGACTTTCACGTTGTTTGTTTTAAATCTCCAGTTTACAGTTTTGTTTTGCCTTTTTCGGTCAGGAGACCGATTTGGATTTAGCATTAACCGCTTTCAACCTTTATAGCGTCACTATTTTGGGCTCGTCATTATATATAGGCACAAAAATATTCTTACATTTTCAGCTAATTTAAAACAATTTCGATTTTTTTTTAATAGCAAAAATATTGTAATATTTTTTGGGGGTCTTTTTAACGCCTTTATTGATAGGTAGGTAGACAGTGTGACAGGAAATTGGGAGAGAGATGGGACACACACACGCAGGAAAGGTCGTCGGGATCGGGACTCGAACCTGCAACACGTTGTCAGGCTGTATTGCCAGCCTATAGGTGCCCGGATCGCTAGGCCGGCCCGGGCCATGTATTTGTTTTCTTATAGCACACTTTTTTTCCCTAAACACTCTAGTGTAATTACTTATTGGCACTTTTTGCAAGTTGCTCTGGATTAGAGAGTCTTAACCACTTAAACCCCATATATGTTTGGCCCGGAGTCCCTCAGGGCTCTATACTAGGGTCATTTCTGTTGTTGTGGAGAAACCTTTCACAGAAAATATAGCTGATCGACCAGCTCACAACGCGCCACTGTTTTCTGTGAAAACCTCCCCCTCATTATGGATGCTGGGGTTTTAAGTGGTTTTAGATGCCTAAATTCAAAGCTATTATTCATAGTAAATATTGGCAGTTATTTGCTTTCAACGCTCTGATTCTCCAGGACGAGTTCAGAACCTCCCCTCTGGCCAGTGGTGGGAAAATATACTCTTAATGGATTCTTTTAATAGTAGAAACACGACAATGTAGAACATGTTACAAGTAAAAGACCTGTATTTTGCCTTGATTAATGAACGACTATAAACTTCTTTTCCACACTGCCCTAGTTCACTGACAAGGACTGTACTGTAAATATTACAGGCGTGCTATTTTTGCAAGCCACCAAACGGGGTTAATTGATTGATTTGTATTAATTGATTTAGTTGTTTTGAAAATCTATTACAATTCTAAGGAATAAAAAAAAACAAATTCGACATATTTTCGGTGAATTGCCCGCAGCCCTATGGTCAGTGATCAGTGTATAGGCTTGGGTTGAGATTTAAACCAGTATAAGAATGAACGGGTGAAGGTGTTGCCTGACACTTTGAAAGGTATACATCACAGTTTCATCGTGTACAGTTAGTTACTCTCAACATTTAAGCCGTTGTCATGCCTTTCGGGCGATTGTTATTTTTCTGTCTCTTTGATTTATACTGTGGTATTTACAGTTGTGTTCCTTGAAACAATTCCAGTTTCTCTCTCTCTGTGTGTGTGTGTGTGTGTGTGTGTGTGTGTGTGTGTGTGTGTGTGTGTGTGTGTGTGTGTGTGTGTGTGTGTGTGTGTGTGTGTGTGTGTGTGTGTGTGTGTGTGTGTGTGTGTGTGTGTGTGTGTGTGTGTGTGTGTGTGTGTGTTGGCTCTGCTGTCTTCAAACAGAGACGTGAGTGTTTAATGAATTTACTTTGGCCTGATTGGAAATTAATTAAAACCGCCTCAAACAGACAAGCCTCCCACAGGGAGCCCCTGGCAACACACTGAGAGACAGATTAGTCCCCTGAGGGAGGGAGGGAGAGAGAGACGTCGCCGGGGGGGTGGGGGGCCGGGGGGCTGCAGTGCACCACTCACATCCATCCATCCTGTCCTCACTGGTACTGTACTGTATGGCATGATGGCAACAAACCTAAAAAACAAAAATGCACCAATCACAGCTCATGGCGTGCATGACGGTATACTTAAAGGTATATTCAGTGATTGCACTTAATTAAAATATCACTTATTTTTTCTTATTGTTTGGATAATCCTCCCTACTATAAAGTGTGCTGACCATATAAGGAGTTCCTCCCTGTCCCCAGTGAGCCCCTGTGGTCAAAAAACCCTAGTTTCGGTTTGGGCTTTGGGTGGCAAAGCCTTCATCCAATCAGGATGAGAGGGGCCTTCCTCCAATCATAACCGAGTGGGGCGGGCCTTGGTGCACGTGCTGTTGGTCTGTTGTACTTCCCCCACTGTAGAGTGTGTGCATGTGCACATCTTGTTACCGGGGTGGGCCGGGATTTTTTCCAAATCAGCCAAATCACTGAATGCTCCTTTAAAAATCACACCCGCGTGTGAAGTGAGGTGGCGCTCCTATCATCAGTATACATCATCATACGTCATCTCATGAACAACTGAATTCATGTGATTGGATATGGCCGATTTGCTCGTCTGCATATGGCGTAAAGTTTCCCCCTCATTGTCAATGGCATTTAATGTTTAATTTGCGTCATATTTGAGGCACAAATGACCTAATTTCTCCTTTCATTTTCAATGGCAAATATGAGACGTGTGGGAACAAAAGCTGTATATAGGAGGGGCTAGCGCCCCTCAAAAAACAGAACCATCTCTGGCTACAAAGGACTGAACAGCCTGGTGAAGTGAAAGTAACACTTACATTTTGGGCGGGAACCCCTTTTGGTGTTAGCATTATGTTATGCTTTAGCTATTGAAAAATAGCAGATCTACAAGCTCATAGCGCTCCACCGAGTGGCGCGCTACGAGCTTGTAGGTCTGCTATTTTTTAAAAATCGACATAGAAACATAGCTTTTTCAGAAAACTGTCAGGATGTAGAAGACATTTTTAGAATCTGATCTCAGGTCAAAATGGGTTAAGAAGAGTGACAGTATATTTGTTGTAGTTGAAAATGTTTCCCCCCCCCCCCTCCCAGTAAATCATCTTTGTTACACCAACATTATTGTCGTGAGGTACTTTTGTTAGAGGTTCGGGCCGCTACGCACCAATCACATCCAGAGTGACCATTACACGTCTGTAATTCCGATAGCGTACAAGTGGGACCAAATGGACCCGTTCCACTTGCACACTCTCAGTTATATCGGGCGCTCCTTGAAAATTAAACGTTTAAGGACCACAGTCCTATAGTGGACTCCTAATGTGCCGTACATAGTGTCATATTAATCGGCATCATATATATTATGCTGAAAACCTGGAGACTGACATTCAGTAATTGGGTCTCATGATCAAAAGAAGACCGCTCTTCCTGAGCCAGAGCAGGTCGTCCAATGATCCCTGGGTCGGCGGTTCGAATCCCAGGTCCTCCCGTCCACATGTCGAAGTGTCCTTGGGCAAGACACTGAACCCTACATAACCTCCAATGAGTCGGTCGGTGTGAGCTCGCCACCATTGGTGTGTGAATGTGGGAAGTGAGGACGCTGTCGTCGACTGTTCGCCGCTTCACCTCCCAATGTATGAATGAATGAACCATTGTAAAGCGCTTTGAGCACTTGGAAAAGCGCTATAAAAATGCAATTCATTTAACATTATAATCTAAAATGGCCACGGATGAGGCCAAGTCTGGACACATTTGTGACCAGATTTGACCGAGGGGCTGCCATTGGATTTTTTTGAATTTCCGTTTTTTCATGTCATGTGAAAGCAGGGAATCATAGCTTCAAATTGACATATTGGTTGTTCAGTTTGACCCACCAGGTTTGGAGATATGGCTTATAGAAAAATGTCTTGCAGGAGTAGTGGAAAAAAGACCAAGCAGAGAAAATGGACTTCTAAGCTTTAGTTCAGTGATCTGTGACTTTAGGGGGCGCTGTTTTCCCTTCATTTCTCCATTAGTCAACCAGCAGTGTTGCCATGTCTGCTTATTATAATTAGTTGGCCTTGTTTCTAAAGAAAAATAATGCATAGGCCTACTGTACCAATTTTATAATAATTTATAACCTGTTAATAAAAATGTATTTGACAAAAATAAAGTGTAGTTGATTATTTGGGCTTGTTTTTAAAGTGTAGTTGATTATGGAGAGTTGGTAACCAAGTGGACCCTTATTAGATCTTTAACTATCAAGTGTAAAAATAAACCTTAAAAAGGTCCATTTTGTTTCATTTTACACTCTCAAGATATACATAATTGTTAAACATCTGCATTACTTAATTTACAATAAGTCTACACAATTAGAGAATGTTGTTATCTTGATCGTTTGCCTGTTATCTCTCCTTTTTAAAATAGGCTACTGTATTTATTTGGCCTTTTGTAGTATGAAAAAGGGAAAATAACAGTGGCAGATAAATTAGGCCTATGTAAATGTTCCAGATGAGTACAAATAAAAGAGCTATATGAATGCAATAAATAAAAAAATAAAAAAACAGTAACCAACAGACAACAGGACAGTTTGCTCTCAAACCCTCCCAGCACAAATTGTGCCCCTTGGCTCTTCTCTTAATTCCTCTGTTTCATTAGCCTGTTATTATTATTATTTGTCTGCAGACCCCCATCTGAAAATAATTTATGCCAGACACAAGATTTGTGTTGTTTGTATGCATGTAGATCCGCTATTTTCGCTTATTTTGGGCTTGTTTTCATGTACCGGGTTGCTTATTTCTCTCGCAGAAACTGGCAACCCCACAATGATAGCCGTTAGCTACATTTAGCTAATATATTGATATCAATCCTGTAAGCTAAAACAAGTACATTATCGCGCTATATTACATATCGATGCGATCTGCGTTATTATGACCTTAATTTTCATGGCAGGTACATTCCAAAGCAACTAATAATAACCACGTTATGGTGACATAATGTTACAATGTTTACAATACATTCATTCGAGTCTTCTTCTTCTGCTATTGGAAATAGGAAGCCATTTCCGCATTTTCCATTGTTGTGGTCAACAGTGCCCCCAGCTGGAACATTAGCATGAATTAGCTTTAGGCGGACCAAAATAAACACACTTTTTACAAAATATCGTTGTTAATACTTATTTCTGTGCTATTTCTGTTAGCCAGTTAGTAAAAGACTAGTATTATCTTCCAAAACGATTGTGTACAAAAAGGCGGATTTTAGCGGAATTTGCATACTATAGCAGGGAAGCCGTATGTCTAGTTAGCATTGGTTAACCCAATGGTTATAACATTAGACATAGTGACATGTTTAAGCATTTATTTCATATTTATATGTCGATATCAGCTCTGACATTTATTACAGACCTGCTCTAACATGACATGAATAATAATATAGCTTCAGATTATTTTAGACAGAAAAATAAAAAAGGACAAAGAAAATAGTCTTTCAGCTGTCCTCAACAATTGCCACCCCCGCGATGGCAGGCTCTATATCGCGTGTGGTCACATTTGTTCGTGTACGGGACATATATTAGTGCTTCATGTAGAACAGGTGTGGGCAACTTTGACGATGGAGAGTGCCGCTATATTTCCACACTCACTCCAGATAGGGCCACATTGCATATTACTGTTGCAGCAAAGATAGCCGATCTACAAGCTCAAAACGAGTCACAGTGCGACGCGTTTTTGAGCTCGTAGATCGGCTATATTTGCTATTATTTGAATTGAAATCCTGAATTATGTTTCACTTTTTTCAATTGGAATCCTAAAAAGTATTTTTGTTTTATTCCAAATGCTTTTCAAATGCCTTTAATTTTTGTTATGTTAACTTCATGAACTAAATACAAATACATTGGACATGAATAAAAGACAATAACATTTGAATACTACTCATTAAGCTACTAATTTAGACTAGAAGTAATTAAAGCGGGTCATGTTTGCATGTTTGGAATTGTAATCAATAATATCAGCATTCTGATATTAACCTGAGGGCCACAATGTGGCCCCCGGGCCGCCAGTTGCCCATGTATGATGTAGAATATTGACCACACACCTTAATGTGATTCTGACACCAGCATTGGCCTCCTGTTTCGTTCCTTTTGATGTTATATTATTTCATAACATGTCCACTTGATGTAGAAGTAATGCTATAGTTATTGACGTGGATGTACTCTCTACTGTAGACCATTGACGAGGTATACAGTACTGCAGTCTAGTAGTTATTAGCTGGACGGAAACAAAGGCTTTGTCGAGTGTCTCCATGATGGATGAAAAGGACAAATGACAACTTGTAGAAGCTCCTTTTCCAACAAAGACATTTGCACAGCGCTGCCCTTTTACAGGGCATTTTACCACAGGTAAAAAAAGAAGCCACAATCTTTAACCCATTTTGGACTGAGGTCGATGAAAAAAAAAGGCTTCTAAATTCTACTTTTTTTCTGAAAAACCTATGTTTCTATGTCAGTGGTGCTCAACCTTTTTCATGTCAAGGACCCCCAGAATTATCTCTATTGGGCCACGGACCCCCATCTCAAAATATGTTGTTCCAGGGACCTCCCAGAAGCCAATATTTTCGTTAAAAATGTTCGCTCTGAAATATATATTCAATGATTTGCGCCACATTTTAACGATTTTTAAAAAATAGCAGACCTACAAGCTCGTAGCGCGCCACTCGGTGGCGCGCTATGAGCTTGTAGATCTGCTATTTTTCAATAGCTAAAGTATAACATAATGTTTAAAACACCAAAAGGGGTTCCCGCCCAAAATGGCAAAGGCAATACAGGTAATGATTTCCCAGCCCGAATTGGACTAAAAAGAAGAAAAAAAAAGTCTCAGCGGTCCGGTTAGGTTACAGTTGCAAGGTGTTAACTGAACAGGCCCAGCCTACCTCAACCACACAATGACCCAGGAAACTAATTTGACAAGCACTTACAAATAATTCCCAATTAGATCCGCTGGTAATAATTGGCCAGGCAGTTTGAGCGCTAATTAGCGTGCAAAAAAAATGGTGTTAGTGTGTGTGTGTGTGTGTGTGTGTGTGTGTGTGTGTGTGTGTGTGTGTGTGTGTGTGTGTGTGTGTGTGTGTGTGTGTGTGTGTGTGTGTGTGTGTGTGTGTGTGTGTGTGTGTGTGTGTGTGTGTGTGTGTGTGTGTTTCTCTCTCTGTATGGTTGAATGATCACTGCAGGGTTACTGATGAAGCCCACACACTCAAGGACGCTAGAAAGAGGAAAAGGGGGGTGGGTTGGGGGGGGGGGGGGGGAGGAATGAGGTGAAATGGATGGTTGGAGTGAGACGAGGGGAGAAGACAACAGAAGAACTGACAGGAGGAGAAAGGGGTTGAGGGGAGCGGGTAGTCGGAGGGGTTGAGGTGGGGGGGGGGGGGGTGTTACAGGGTTTATACCGCCTTTCTTTTATTGTGTGTAAAGTCTGCGGGTGGCCCTCTATTGGCAAGAACTGGAGGGTGGAAGGCAGGTGTGTGTGTGTGTGTGTGCGTGTGTGTGTGTACTGTAGTGTACTCGTATTGCTATACTTGAGGGCCAGACGTCACACGTGTAGCAGAATTTGAGAAATACTCAGGCCCACGACAAGGGAAAGACTCCCGTTTACTGGTTCCAAAGAATCGCCTTACGCCTTTAGTTCGATCCATACTTTGTTACTTCACTGAAAACACACGTACGTGCGTGCGTGCGTGTGAGAGAGAGTCTGGAACATGCTCCTAACAAGGCTAATTGATTCTGTAACCTCTCCGCCTTTCTCTTGCCCCGACCTCTCTTTCTCTCTTTCTCTCTGTCTCTCTCTCTCTCTCTCTCTCTCTCTCTCTCTCTCTCTCTCTCTGCATCTGTAATGGTGTGTGCTGTGCTGTGAGTGTCGTGTATAAAACAACAGTAGTACATTTCACACCTGCGGAGGACCACATTATAGTAACACACTCAAATGACGTGTCCAGCCTGCTCGCTCACCATCACCCCATGCAGCACTGCTTCTTGGCAGCAAGGACTGTGGGATAACAACTAGAGATGTCCCGATACTGTATCGGAAAAGTATCGGATCATTCAGATTATTTGGTCATATCGGGTCGTATCGGCGAATATGCCAGTCTAACCAAAGATTCGACACAGGGGTAAGGAGTTGACACTATGGCAGGAGTGAGGAGTCTGCTATAAACAACACAAGATATATAGCTAGTTTGCTATAAACACAATTCCTGGCCGATGGACTTCAAAATAAGATCTTTTTTCTTTTTGTATTATAAATAGTATTCTCTGGTATTGGTATTCGGTATCGGTATCGGCTAACAGAAAAAAAAGGTGGTATTGGGATCGGAAACGAAAAAAGTGTACCCCCCAAGTCCGCTTATTTCCAGCACAACTTGGATTGTTTTTTTCCCACAGTTGCTTGCCTGGTTTTTGGAGGTTGGTTAGCTTATTTCTGTCACGACAGTTTACTGGCAACAACCTCGTCATTGGCTGTCTGTCTGAGACAGTGAAGACTCGCAGTAACACCACTCACGGCTTGACAGGGAAGGAGTCCGGACTCACAGTAACACTCACGGCTTGACAGGGAAGGAGTCCGGACTCACAGTAACACTCACGGCTTGACAGGGAAGGAGTCTGGACTCACAGCAACACTCACGGCTTGACAGGGAAGGAGTCCGGACTCACAGTAACACTCACGGCTTGACAGGGAAGGAGTCTGGACTCACAGCAACACTCACGGCTTGACAGGGAAGGAGTCCGGACTCACAGTAACACTCACGGCTTGACAGGGAAGGTGTCCGGACTCACAGTAACACTCACGGCTTGACAGGGAAGGAGTCTGGACTCACAGTAACACTCACGGCTTGACAGGGAAGGAGTCCGGACTCACAGTAACACTCACGGCTTGACAGGGAAGGAGTCCGGACTCACAGTAACACTCACGGCTTGACAGGGAAGGAGTCTGGACTCACAGCAACACTCACGGCTTGACAGGGAAGGAGTCCGGACTCACAGTAACACTCACGGCTTGACAGGGAAGGTGTCCGGACTCACAGTAACACTCACGGCTTGACGGGGAAGGAGTCCGGACTCACAGCAACACTCACGGCTTGACGGGGAAGGAGTCCGGACTCACAGTAACACTCACGGCTTGACGGGGAAGGAGTCCGGACTCACAGTAACACTCACGTCTTGACGGGGAAGGAGTCCGGACTCACAGTAACACTCACGGCTTGACGGGGAAGGAGTCCGGACTCACAGTAACACTCACGGCTTGACGGGGAAGGAGTCCGGACTCACAGAAACACTCACGGCTTGAAGGGGAAGGAGTCCCGACTCACAGTAACACTCACGGCTTGACAGGGAAGGTGTCCGGACTCACAGTAACACTCACGGCTTGACGGGGAAGGAGTCCGGACTCACAGTAACACTCACAGCTTGACGGGGAAGGAGTCCGGACTCACAGTAACACTCACGGCTTGACGGGGAAGGAGTCCGGACTCACAGTAACACTCACGGCTTGACGGGGAAGGAGTCCGGACTCACAGAAACACTCACGGCTTGAAGGGGAAGGAGTCCCGACTCACAGTAACACTCACGGCTTGACAGGGAAGGTGTCCGGACTCACAGTAACACTCACGGCTTGACAGGGAAGGTGTCCGGACTCACAGTAACACTCACGGCTTGACGGGGAAGGAGTCCGGACTCACAGTAACACTCACAGCTTGACGGGGAAGGAGTCCGGACTCACAGTAACACTCACGGCTTGAAGGGGAAGGAGTCCCGACTCACAGTAACACTCACGGCTTGACAGGGAAGGTGTCCGGACTCACAGTAACACTCACGGCTTGACGGGGAAGGAGTCTGGACTCACAGTAACACTCACGGCTTGACGGGGAAGGAGTCCGGACTCACAGTAACACAACAGAGACAGCGCACGCAAACGGCCGCGAAGCGCAAGGTTGTGACACACAAACATACACGTTACTAATAAAACAATAATCATACTCATATGGGGGGTGATTGTTCTTGTTGTACTTTTTCTGTTTTGTATGTGTCTATGGAGTTAACATTACTCTAATAGACCCCCAGGTGTGGTTAGAATATCCAAATATGTCATCCCTGTGTATTTTTGGTTACTTCCTGAAAGCCTGTGAGACAAAAGGTCCAATCGAAATACACCACTGTAGTGACATCATAAAATCATTCCCTCCCCTAGCCCAAAATTTAGACTCTCGTATTTATCGATTCTGACATTTTCAATCTACGAGAGCGAAACCCCCTGCCTCAATGTATCTCTGAACGTACAAATGCTAAATCTAAGGTGCTTACCCGGCTGCCCCACCTGTCCAATTATTCTCCGGGGAGGTTCGGAAACCGGGAGGTCCGTAGTTTTCAATAAAAAAGGTGTTTTAATCCACTCTCGGAATCTGGCATCCATCTTGGATCTTTTTTATTGAAAACCAAGGACCTCCGGGTTTCCGAACCTCCCCGGAGAATAATCGTACAGGTGTTACTTTGAGGTTTCGCTCTCCCGACCAAAGGTATGAGTCTTTGGACTCTCGTAGATTGAAAATGTCCGAATCGATAAATACATCTACGAGAGTCTACATTTTGGGCTATACCCCTCCCCCATTATCATACGTACAACAGCTGTGGGCGAGGCTTAAAGTTCAGGTGGGTGGTGCTAAGCCGGTGAAAACCAGGTATACCTAATGAACTGGTGGGTGTGGCCACATAAAAACATCATTCTAACACTTTCTGTACACTGAAAAAGAAAAACATATATTCCTCCTAGTATAATCAAAGTACCTGATGCTCATGTTTTAGGGGGGGGGGTGGGGGGGTCACGGCACTCCATGTTTAATGTTCATTAGCGGCCCAAAAGAGCTGGCTGGAACGGGCTCTCTGTACAGTCTCATAATTGGCGTTTAATTGATGAAGTGGATTAGGGGAATTATGACCGATTGTCACTTAATGAGCCCTAACGAGGCCTTGATTGGCATCTTCAGCCTGCATGGTCCCACAGTCGGGAGGTGATCATTAAATTAGCTGCATGCAATGTCTCAGAGAGAGAGAGAGAGAGGCAGAGAGAGAGAGAGAGAGAGAGGCAGAGAGAGAGAGATTGTAAGGGTAGCAAATAACTGATTTTGGAACAATGAAAATGTCCTGTGTCAGTGTGACCCGTTTACTTTGAACATATGAGAGCTTTAGCCGTGCATGAAGACCTGAGGCCCATTCTGTCAATACCGTCTAAACCAGTAGCCCAGTTCTGACACCTTCAAGATTACGTCAAACGTGACAAATGATTTAGTTTCTGTCTCTCTTTTTCTCCGTCTTTCTCTCGCGCACACATGCACGCACGCGCACACACACACACACACACACACACACACACACACACACACACACACACACACACACACACACACACACACACACACACACACACACACACACACACACACACACACACACACACTCTCTCTCTCTGTCTCTCTCTCTCTCTCTCTCTCTCTCTCTCTCTCTCTCTCTCTCTCTCTCTCTCTCTCTCTCTCTCTCTCTCTCTCTCTCTCTCTCTCGTGCCATGCAGAGATAGGGACGTGGCTGACATTTGTGGTCCCTGAGGTGAGGAAGTGGCCTTTTCTTCTTAATTTCCCCCTGACCAATCACATGCTCCGAGGGAGGAAATGGATGATAAGCGCCTTTTGTTCGGCCTGACATGTCGCACTGATACCGCAAATGACCACATTGTGTGTGTGTGTGTGTGTGTGTGTGTGTGTGTGTGTGTGTGTGTGTGTGTGTGTGTGTGTGTGTGTGTGTGTGTGTGTGTGTGTGTGTGTGTGTGTGTGTGTGTGTGTGTGTGTGTGTGTGTGTGTGTGTGTGTGTGTGTGTGTGTGCGTGCGCGTGCGCGCGTGGACTTGCATGTTCAGGGAATCCTGCCTTTATTTCAATATTGGAGTAGGTCATTGAAGACAAGACATCACAGACAACGTGCACATGGTCAGAGTCAGACACATACACAACAGTGCCAGATGATATTTGTCTTATGGGGATATATGTGACTTTGTGTGTGTGTTTATGTGCACACACACACACACACACACAAGACATTGGCTACCAGGTCCAGATATATATATATATATATACACACATTCACACTAACTGGCTGAATATGGCATTATACTGCTCTGTTCTGCAGTTCTAAGAGGTGTCAGTGGCAAGGTTCAAATAAACGACAACCAAAAAACGGTCTCGTCTACAGATGAGAGCCACCGCCTGGGGCGAAGAGGAGGGGCACCAGCAAAACTCGAGCCGATTGATCATTTTGCTAAATTACCTCCCCACCCCTCCCCCCCGCCACCTCCCCCCCCCCCCCAACCATGCATTTGGTGGAACGGATACCGGCGGGCTGCCTTAAGATCTCAGAGAACACCCTCCATGTATAATAATGACTGAAGCCATCTTCATAATGTAGCGAAATTGAACATCCGGGATGCCACTTAAGGTAGTGGTGGTGACATAATTGGTACTATAAAAAAAAGTCTTTAATAGTATCATATATAGGGCTTGGCTTTTAAAAGGAATGATTGGAGAGAAGCGTGCATGTGCGCTACACGCGTATGGGTCTGCATCATAAATACATTATACACCTACCTATAATGTATACACACACACACACACACACAATAAATGTGTGTGTATGCATGTGCAATGCGTCGTGAGCTTGTAGATCGGCTAGTTCCGGTGCACACAATTCCGGCGTGCAACCTATAAGTATACATTCTCCTTAATGCATTCAAACTGTCGTCTCTCCTTGAGAAATCCCAAATGTATTGGGACATATATTCACCACACAAGCTGTAATGATTCCCCCCCCCCCCCCCCCCTGTAAATGGCTGGGTCCAACCACTAACCTGTGTAAATACTGCAGGGGCGCGAGACTAATGCACTGTCTTCTAATAGAGCCAAATTACCTTACTATTACTGCTAAGACCATCCAAGGGGAGAGGAGGAGGCGAGGGGAGGGAGGAGGAGAAGAGAGCTGAGCATGAACTAGAGAGAAGAGGAATGGAGAAAAGGAGGTCTTGATTTAAGTATTAAATTCAGTCTCGGCAGTCTTTATTGAATCCCTGTAGTGAATGAACGCACCAGGCGATAGACCTGCATTCTTGTATATTCTCTGAATTATTCAACTTGGCCTTTTGCGTCGGTTATGGACAACCGTGGGTCCGACCAAATCGACACCAGGCACTGCACTCCCTGTGGGGGTATATGGAACACGTGTGTCGAATTTTAAGTTGGTGGGACGAACGGTTCTCGAGTTACGTGGATTACAAACGTACGTATACATGTACGCAGAGACTTGGTACATTTATAGATAATGGAGCGGTGCCCGTTGGGCCCTGGCCTACTTGGAACGATGCAAGTTGGAAATGAATGCCCCACCCAGATATTATGTCTGTGTCCTTTTTGTGCCCATACATGGAGTTCTTTCTCAGGCATGCCCAAATATGAGTCTGCAGACATCAGAATGATGTCGGAACAGGCCAGCTCCATGCATATATGGACACTGGGCAGGGGCCTTGCGTCCAGAGCCCGGGTAGAATCCTTTTTGGGGTGGTTCTGGACAACCGTGGGTCCGACCGACTCGACATCGGGCACTGCACTCCCTGTGGGGGTGTGGAACGCGTGTGTCAAATTTGAAGTCGGTGGGGCGAACGGTTCTCGAGTTACGTGGATTACAGACGTGCAAACGCACACACAGACTTGGCACATTTATAGTTAGATAGATATTTTCACCACTTATAGGTAAACATAGTAAATTGTTGGTGTATTTGCTCACGTACAGAATTGACAAAGCCCTTTGTCACGGTTCTTAAAAGAAATGAACTGGAGAGAAATTATCGTGCATTCATTTGTAATATTCTATTTCCCCCTCGACATTCCGTGAAGCATGATTGGCAAACGGTAATGTATTCCGCTGAATAGACAATTTTACTGTACGGGGTCGCAATTTGTAAACAATATTTGTTCACTTTGTCTCACGGAGAGGAATGCCATGGCACGTCTCTTCATGTGGGTTCATAATCCTTGTTAGTTGTTTGCTATTATGATAACGAGGCATCATTTGATGTCACTGGGCCTTTTATCTTCAAATGAGCCATTTAAATGTCATTAGACGAGTGAGGCGCGTTTACAGGAGCGTGGGCGTGTGTATGTGCATGTATACATATATACATGTGTATGTATGTGTATGTGTGTGTGTGTGTGTGTGTGATCATTACTTTTACAGTCCTCAATTCATCTCTTGTTATTGCGACTCAGTCTTTGTTTGTATACAGCGACGCCATAACGGTGTTTAATTTATTTTGACTCATTGTCCAGTGACATAAACAACACGGCCAGCGTTTCATGTCGTCCTGTTAACATCCTGGCTTTGTGAGCACTGAGCACCATGGCAGCTAATAATTTGAATTATAATTAGAGGGGTGAATGTATATACAGTAGGTGGTCTCCCAATGGCTCCGCTCTCACTGATGTTGGTTTATTGTTCATGATAACCCATTATTGGGTTTTATACACAAAGAAAAGCCCAATATTATTTGAAGAACAAACACTGACGCGGTTTCCTGAGGTTATACCAGTGGTTCCCGGGGACCCCCAGGGGTCCTTGAGGGAGTTCCAGGGGGTCCCCTGCAGCTAAATGATAGTTTGGAACCAAATGGGTCTGTAACTCTCTACAAATGGAACCAAATGGACCCTTTAGGGTCCATGTGGTTCCATTTGTACACTCTCAGAGTTAAATTAACATTGATGACATGAAATAGTTTGGGAACTATACTGGGTTATACAACGTGGAAGGGCCCAGGCAATCTGGTCTAGGAGTGGGAGTGAACCTTGTATTTTCCTAACCAATCAGAGCAGGCGTGACTCCAAAAATTGGTAACGTCACTTTTCTCCACTGAGTTCTTCCAGGGAGGGGAGGCGGGCACACAAGTTGGTGAACCAATGGAGAACCGGCATTGGATTCCAGCGCAAGTTTGAAACCGCCCCTCTAGTCCTTAATGGAAAGGGCTCGTTCCTCCAGCCATATTGCTGCTGCATAACCGATATAGGCACATTATCGGTTACAGGCAATTAGTTCACGGGCAATTGTGGGCGCTAGATTTGCCCGTAAACCTCAAGGTTAGCAGGCATATACAGTAATTTACTGTGTGTACTGTGTATATATAGGTGTGATGGTACAATTCGGGAGTTTACCAGAGTTTGTTGGAAAGTTTAACGGGAGTTTCCAACCCCTCACTACGTTAACGTAGAGAGGCTAGAGGCTACGTTATAGTGCGCGTACCAAATGGGCTCTAATGCCTGACAGCAACTCCCTAACAAGTGGTCTAAAGGCTATAGGTAGTATCATAATAGGTATAGTATCATAATAGGTATAGTATCATAATGCGAGACTTATAATCCATGATTTTGGATTGTTGGGGTGTCTTGCTTATATAGGGAAACTTTTGACACTAAAGGAGGGGTGGATGAGAAGAGGCGAGCAAACTGATAGCAGAGGGTCTAAAAACCATGCTCTGTGTAAATACTGGAGTCCGACATCACTTCCGTAACCCCACCGGGTCACAGAAGACGTGTGTGTGTAGTGTATGAGAGAGAGAGCGTGCACCTTATCGTGTGTGTGTGTGTGTGTGTGTGTGTGTGTGTGTGTGTGTGTGTGTGTGTGTGTGTGTGTGTGTGTGTGTGTGTGTGTGTGTGTGTGTGTGTGTGTGTGTGTGTGTGTGTGTGTGTGTGTGTGTGTGTGTGTGTGTGTGTGTGTGGCTGTGTGTGGCTGCGTGTGGCAGCGTGTGTGTGGGGCTGCGTGTGGCTGTGTGTGTGTGGGGCTGCGTGTGGATGTGTGTGTGGGGCTGTGTGTGGCTGTGCGTGCACGTGAACGCGCAATTTCACATTTGCCTCTGAAAGGGATTGGGCAAACAGCTCTTGCCTATTTACCATGGTGACGCCGGCCGGGGCCTGTGTGTGTGTGTGTGTGTGTGTTCTGCGGTCTCTACGGTAACCGAGGCCTGCGCTCCCCCCCCCCCTTCTAATTGGCTGAGCCATTGAACTCCCCGGGAGAGACTAAAGACAAGAACACGCCGCTGCTAATTTCTTATCGCCAAATCCCATTAGGGACCAGAGACCCTTTTTCATTCACCGCCGGCGCACACAAAAGTGAAGGGGATACTGTCTGTCTGCACGCAGTCGGCTCTGCACCCACTGTGGGCCTGGCTGCGTGGCAGGGCCCCTAATACTGCCTTATTTATGCTTATTTGTGCAGTGTCTTGTACTGAAAATAGCAGATCTTCTTTTTTTTATGTTTTTTTTGTGGCTTTCGCCTTTATTTTATATTTTTTATGGAGGGACTGACAGACAGTAGGCTGACAGGAAATGGGGAGAGAGATGGGGGGGGGGAGACATGCAGTAAAGGCCGTCGGGATCGGGAGTCGAACCCGCGGCACACTGCCCAGACTGGATTACCAGCCAAGGTGCCTGGACCGCTGAGCCACGGCCCAGGCCGAAAATAGCAGATCTACAAGCTATTTTTGAGGGGCCTTTAATACAGCGTTTGTCCCCACACACGTCTCAAGAATTGACAATGAAAGGGGAATTCAGGTCAAATGTACCCAGGCCACCCAGGACTCCCTCACGGACATTGATCTATACACTGGCCCCTGTTTTGGATTACATCAACAGATGTATAAACAATGTCACTTCACACAAGAAAATAAAAACATTCCCCAATCAGAAGCCTTGGATGAATGCTGAGGTCCGCCTACTGCTAAAGGCACGAGACGCTGCTTTTAGGGCTGGTGACACGGAGGCCTATACAGCTCAGCCAGGGCTAACCTGAAGAAGGGCATCTGGAGGGCCAAATATGCCCATAAACTGCGGATAGAGGAGCACTTCAACAACTCTGACTCTCGGTGCATGTGACAGCATTCTAAAACCCTTGGACGCAATTTATCACAGTGCACTCCGCTTTATTACAGGAGCAGGTTTCAGAACACATCACTGTGCACTATATACCTCAGTGGAATGGTCTTCTCTGGCTCTTAGAAGGAAACAACATGCTACCCTGTTAACGTATAAAGCTCTAATTGGTAAACTACCTCTGTATTTAACAAAACTGCTAGATCTCAATACATCAGCTTATGGTACTAGATCACAAGATATGCTTTTATTGAAGGTACCAAAAACTACTACTAATAAGGGTGTATGCTCCACATTTATGGAATAATTGTCAAAACAAATTGAAGTTGAATGTTTTTGTTTAATTTACTACTTTTAAAAGACTCTTAACTGACCTCACACTAGAGGAAGGCATATGCACCTGCTTTCTGTAACATTTGGTTACAAGGTTTTGTTTCTGTGTGTATGTGCTTGCGTATTATATTTGTTGTCCATGTCATGTATGTAAAATCATTGCTGTAAATGTTCTTGTTTGTATACAGGGCGCCATTGAAAAAGAGACCCTGCATCTGCATGGTCTCAATTGGATTCCCCTAAAATAAAGGTTTCAATCAATCAATTCAGGCACTCACAGCATACAAACCCCATAACTCCACCCCTTCTACCAGTAGCTCCTCTCTGCCCGATGAGCTGAACCACTTCTACGCTCGCTTCGACCGGGACAACAAGGAGACCGCCATCAAAGCCAGAGTTCCACCAGGTGACCATCCGCTCACACTCTCCACCAGTGAGGTGTACACCACACTGAGTAGGGTGAATGCACGGAAGGGCCCTGACGGCATTCCTGGTCGTGTATTGAGGGCATGCGCTGAGCAGCTGGCAGGAGTTTTCTGTGATATATTCAACCTCTCTCTGTCCCAGGCAGTCATTCCTGTCTGTCTCAAAACGGCTACCATCGTGCCAGTACCAAAGCATTCCACAGGAACATGCTTGAATGACTTCCGCCATGTGGCACTCACCCCCAAGTGCCTCGAGAGGCTGGTACTGGCTCACCTGAAAACCTGCCTACCCCCGACCCTGGACCCTCATCAGTATGCCTACCGTCACAACAGGTCAACTGAGGATGCCATCTCCACTGCAATACACACTGCCCTGACTCACCTGGAACTCACCAACACCTATGTAAGGATGCTGTTCATCGATTTCAGCTCCGCATTCAACACCATCATCCCCTCTAAACTGGTCACCAAACTTCACCACCTTGGCATCAGCACCACACTCTGCAACTGGATTTTGGACTTTCTGACCAACAGACCCCAGTCTGTTAGGTTGGATAATCACACCCCCTCCACCCTGACACTGAACACCGGTGTACCACAAGGCTGTGTGCTTAGCCCTCTCCTCTACTCCCTCTTCACCTTTGACTGCGTTCCGGTGCATGGTTCCAACACCATTATCAAGTTTGCGGATGACACCACGGTGGTAGGCCTGATTAGGAGTTAGGAACAACAACAAGTCGGCCTACAGGGAGGAGGTCCAGCACCTGGCGGCGTGGTGCGCTGACAATAATCTGGCTCTCAACACCACAAAGACCAAGGAGCTAATTGTGGACTATAGGAGAACGAACCGCTGTGACCACACCCCGATCCACATCAACGGGGCGGTGGTGGAGCGGGTGTCCAGTTTCAAGTTCCTGGGTGTTCACCTCTCTGAGGACCTCTCATGGGCTCTCAACTGCTCCACCCTGTTCAAGAAGGCGCAGCAGCGTCTATACTTCCTAAGGAGACTGAGGAAGGCTCACCTTGATCCCCGGATTCTGGTGAACTTTTACCGCTGCACCATTGAGAGCATCTTGACAAATTGCATCTCAGTGTGGTACAACAGCTGCACAGTGTCTGATCGGAAGGCCCTGCAACGGGTAGTAAAAACTGCCCAGTACATCATTGGCACCCAACTCCCGTCCATTGAGGATCTACAGCGCCAAAGATGTCTGCGTAGGGTGAGAGGCATCCTGAAAGACCCCTCTCACCCAAACCACAGACTCTTTGCCCTTCTTCCATCCGGGAGGCGCTATAGGACTATTGGTTCCCGCACTAGTAGGCTCAGGAACAGCTTCTTTCCTGTTGCTGTCTCCCTGCTGAACTCTGCCCCTCTTCAATGACACTGAACAATGATACCCCCTTCCTCCTACCCATCTGAACTCTCAGGCTCACACCATACATACCCAAATGCTGGCCCCCTCCTACATCACCGACCTGCTATCCTATCCCCCCTCTACCAGGACCCTCAGGTCAGCAGACAGGGGTCTCTTAGGGGTTCCGCACACCAAAAAGAGGCTCAGGGGCGACCGCGCCTTTGCTGTGGCAGCCCCCACACTGTGGAACAGCATTCCCCTCGCCGTTAGGTCTGCGCCCTCCGTTGAGTCTTTTAAAAAACATTTTTATATTCACAAGCCTTTGCATCACCGACATGATCTTGCACCTTTCCTTTTAGATTACTTTGTCCTATTTGCCTGTTGTTCTACTATTGACGTCTTCTGCACTGAATTGTACTGTATTGTATTGTATTGCATTTTATTGTATTGTATTGTATTCCACTATATTCTGCCTTGTGAAGCACTTTGGTACAATGAGAGTTGTTTTTAAATGTGCTATATAAATAAATTTGATTTGATTTGATACATACAGTAGCATCTTATGGCTTGTGTGGGTGGGTGTGTATATATATGCATACTCCTTATTTATACTTCATTGCTTATTTTTCTATTTATTTCTCTATTTATTATATACTACTGTACATACTGTACATTCTGTACATTCATCAACAAGTGTATTTATTCCCATTACTGCATTACTGTATTGCACTCTGGCTAGACGCCACTATTCATTTCATTGTCAAAGTATTTGTATACTATGTGCGGTGACAATAAATTGAATTGAATCTAATCTAATGTCCGCTAAATCTTGTCCCCACACGTCTCAAGATTTGGCCATTGACAATGAACGGGGAAATTAGGTCAAAATGCCGCTAAATATGACGTAAATGAAGCATCAAAACATTAAACGCCAGGACAAAATGTACGTCATAATATGTAGACGAGCAAATCAGCTAACCAATCACAGGCAACAGGCATTCTGATTGGCCAGTATGAGATGATTCATGATGATGTACAATGATAAGAGCGCCCCTCACTTCACACGGGTGTGATTTTTTTTTGTTGGTGCGAGACAACGATGCATCTATAGCTATTACCCCACCATCCAACGCCTCCCATGACGTCATGTGGCTGCCAAGTCTATGGACTTTTTATTATGATGTATTGTGCGTGCTCCCCCCCGTGCGTGTCCCAAAGGCGCCTCTCACTTCAAACAAGTGTGACTTTTGTCCAGCTTTGAGGGTTTGTGTTAAAACAAACGTTGTTTTAACACAAACATTGATTGACAATGAATGGCCAGCTTTGAGTGATGATTGTGATGATAAAAGCGCCCCTCACTTCACACTGGTGTGATCTTTTGTATTCAGTACGCCTCAACTCCTCCTATTGCGTCACGGCCTGAAAAGATCGACAACCACTGCACAAGTTTCTACACCCACGATGGCCTCAATAGACCAGAATTCAATGCAGACGCATTGTCAGTGCGGGTGGCTGTATGTGGACACAAACATTAATGAACAGCATTCTGGGAAATGTAGGAAAACATGAGCTGAAGTGGTACTAATAAATGATTAATGCTCTGACTATGTCATGGAGTCATGATGAATATTGTCCAAAACTATGTCCATGATTAAAGCATCGTTCATTGCAATTTTTGGAACATTTCATCGAGCACAGGGAACGGTAAAGTTCCCAGGGTTAATTGAAGTCGTTGAAGGTGAAAATGGGCCCTTATGGGTCCATTTTGCTGAAAAAAAAAAAAAACATTTCAGGACTGTGTGTGCGTGTGCGTGTGCGTGTGTGTGTGCGTGTGTGTGCGCGCGGCCTATGTGCAGCTGTATGCCGCATGCCAAACGGCTTGGAATTTGAAATGGGATTGACAGAACTAGGGCTATATATATTAAATATAATCACACACACTCCCGTCTGTGCGGAGTGTGCGCAACATGTATTATATACTGTACTCCTGTATGCCTCTGTGCACACAACCGCACGTGTGTCGGGTGTCTGTGCATGGCGTGTGTGTGTGTGTGTGTGTGTGTGTGTGTGTGTGTGTGTGTGTGTGTGTGTGTGTGTGTGTGTGTGTGTGTGTGTGTGTGTGTGTGTGTGTGTGTGTGTGTGTGTGTGTGTGTGTGTGTGTGTGGTGCACATGTGGGCGTGGTTATTCGTGATTATCCCCTCCGTGTAGCCTGATTGACGGACAGAAATACCCTAATTGGCCCTCTGCTCGGGAACGTCTCCCAGGAATTATTGACCCAAAGGCACTATAATCCCCCTCCACCTAACACGAGGCAATTTCACGTAATACCTGTAATAACAAGCATTCAGCACCAAAGTAGTTGTCAAAAAAACATGGTGGCCATGCAATTGGACTGTGAATGAACCGACCTGTAATAGAAAACATCACGCTGTGTATATATGTAGGCCCATCGCTTTCATTCAAGGGCGGCTGTGGCTCAGGAGGTAGTCAGCAGGTCGTCCGATGATCCCTGGGGGTCGGCGGTTCGAATCCCGGCTCCTCCTCCTGTCCACATGTCGAAGTGTCCTTGGGCAAGACACTGAACCCTACGTTGCCTCCAATGAGTCGGTCGGTGTAAGCTCGCCACCATTGGTGTGTGAATGTGGGAAGTGAGGACGCTGGCGTCGACTGTTCGCCGCTTCACCTCCCAATGTATGAATGAATGAACCATTGTAAAGCGCTTTGAGCACTTGGAAAAGCGCTATAAAAATGCAATTCATTATTCCTCTTTATCTTGATCTCACTTCCTTAAAGTATTTCACTCTCTCTCTCTCTCTCTCTCTCTCTCTCTCTCTCTCTCTCTCTCTCTCTCTCTCTCTTGTGCGACCGATTGTGCGACACTCTTCAGAGTAGCACTTGCCTTGACGACCTTACAGGCGTATATATGCAAAGGCTCAACTTATGATAGCATTTTATATGTAGACATAGCACTCTATAGTGTATACGCATTGTTTCGTTATATTGATTTTCCTATAGTCTTGATGACCATTGTATTTTATGTGATGTTACCATGCTTTGTTCTTGCTTACTGGAAGTCGCTTTGGATTTTGGAACGTCTGCTAAATGCCTAAATTGTACTCACGCACACGCACATGCACGCACATGCACACAATCAACACTGCGTGAAAAGAAGAGTTAACGGGCAATTATGGGCACTGTATTCTTCCTGTAAGCCTCAAGTTTAGCAGCATATACAGTTATATACGGTAATATACAGGTGTGATGGTACAATTCGGGAGTTTGTTGGAAAGTTTAACGGGAGTTTCCTGTAATATACACATCCGTATTCCATGCTTTTTGCGCAGTGCAAAGGTTTTATGATTCACCATGCAGGATCCTGGATTCTACTAAAGGTGCGTTCAGACTTGGATGGTTAGAGCGGCGCGATTACACACACAGTCAATGCAAAGACGAGAATTGCGCAACCTGCATGTACAAACGGGACGAACCGAGGTGAATATATACAGTATATATTCAGGTCTGAAAGCAGCTTTAGCCTTAACTTTGACCTGTGCAGCACTTCATTGTGTGTGTGTGTGTGTGCATACGTGTGTGCATACGTGTGTGTGTGTGTGCGCGCATATGTGTGTGTGTGTGTGCGCGCATACGTGTTTGTGTGTGTGTGCGCGCATACGTGTGACGTAAAGGCTTAGCAGATGAATCGATGCGCACGATGGAATGCATGGCATTCCCTGTGTTGGGTTAGACGTATGAACACACAGACATACTGTACACAGAGATGCGCACGCATGCACGCACGCACACACGACGCACACACACACACACAATGAGTATTAGGTTTAGATTGGGGAAGACTAGGAACCTTCAGAAACAAAAATAACGCACATTTGGAGACAAACTGTAAAAGCAGCTAAATCACTTTAAATGATCCAAAACGTTAAACCCTGCATCAAGACCTGAGGCCCATTCTACAAATGCCCTCCAGATCAGCAGTTCTTATACGCAATGTTCAAAGATCGTGACGCAAAAATCTAAAATTATGCAGAGGCTTTTACGGTTTAATTGGGTTAAATGGCAGATGACCCACGTTTCAACCTTGTACGGTCGTCTTCAGGTTGTTTGAATATAGTTCAAATAGCCGTTCTACAAGCTCACAAGTTGTGGATCAGCTAGTTGAACAATTTTAAAATGTAAAAAAACAAAATAGGAAAAAAAGGCAAAGAAGTTTAGGGATAAGGGGTATTAAGGCACTGACCAAAAGGAGGTCTATAGTACCAACAGTCCAACACAACATCCTGATGATTTTCAATCAGTCACTTCTTTGGAAATTGCGCCGCACGCACACACGCACGCACACACGCACGCACACACACACGGACGCAGACAGCTGAGCATGCCAAAATGTTCGTCTTCTTAAAGAGTTTTGGTTGACAAAGATAGTTCAGCACTTTCAATACTACAGACCATGGTAATAATGGCAGCCGTAATATGGCACGCACGCACGCACGCACGCACGCACGCACGCACGCACGCACGCACGCACGCGCGCGCGCGGTGTTCTATCGATGTAGTGTTTTCAGTTTTAATGGTGAATGTAGCCTAATATTTATACGGCAGTAGGAGAGGAGAGTGAAACGGGGAGAAATCAATAACAAGGACTAGAGTATTATCTCTCTCCCAGTAAACAGGATGACACACGCTCTTTACTTTGCCTCAAGGTCCCGTGGGGGGGGGGGGGGGGGGGGGGGTGTGTGTGTGTGTGTGTGTGTGTGTGTGTGTGTGTGTGTGTGTGTGTGTGTGTGTGTGTGTGTGTGCGCCATTTCTGTGAACTATCCGTCGTTTTCCCTCCGTAAAACATCCTTCCGTAGAGCATTGTCTCCATAGCATCCATTACTGCGTGGACAGGACATCTCATTGATTTGCACCGCATCCTTCAGCAGTTATTAACAAATTGTCTGCCGGGGAATTTGCTTCCAAATAAAGGCCCTCGAGTGCCCAGCAGATGACGCAGATTTTACTCTGAAAAGCCCCGCCTTCCCGCCTTCCATCCCCCCAAATCCTGGTCCGGTGAAATGTTCCATTACTACATCGTGCTACCTCATCTGAAATCTCTCTAGAAGCGTTAATATACCCAACGAGATGCTTGTTTAAGTCAGAAATTATGACATGTCATCAGTGCCCATACCCGAGGCGGGGTTGGCCAAAGGGCCTTTCTGTGTGGAGTCTCCCTGTGTCCCCTAGGGTAGGTACCCTCACAAAAACATGCCGTAATCCTGGTCTCTAAACTACCTCCCCCTGGCCAGCCGGGGCGCCCGATGGAGGGGAAAGGAACTGGTCGGAATAACGTGTTCCTTCCACGCGCTACTGTACGTCCGGCCGGGGAAACTCTCCCCTGTCGGGTGAAAAGAAGCAGCTTGGACTCCTCATGCATAGAAGGAGGCATGAGGTCAGTCCGCTGCCCCCCCAGTGTAGCGCCCAGGATTACATTAGATAATTGACACTGGGTGAAAAAAATGGGTTACAAAATGTTGGGATAAAACATTTAAAAAAAAAAGAAAATAAATGATGACATGAACATCGGTGTTTCGATCAAAACCATGGAGAGCGCCGTAGATTTAGAGGGAAGAGACACAGTCACTGTTCAGGGGAGGAGAAAGAGATTTATTTATTTTTTAATCCAAAATGAGTTAATAGCACTGCAGGCAGACTCTTCACATATATGTCTGAAATAAGTGTCAGAGCTGAAATCGACATGTAAATATGAAATAAATGCTTAAACATGTAGCTAGGTGTAATGTTAGAGACCACCGAAGTGAACCGCTCAAGCCTGTTTTCTCAACTCGCTGTTTTCTGCAAGCCATATCTCCAAAACTGGTGGGTCAAACTGAACAACCAATATGTCAATTTGAAGCTGTGGTTCCCTGCTTTCACATGACATGACAAAACGAAAATTAAAACAATTTCAATGACTTCGCCTCAGTCAGAAACGCATGAAGCGCATCAGATCAAAACCACGGAGAGCGCCCTGGATTAGGAGAGACGAGGCATTCTTTCTGCCGCGCTAACAGCTAACCGAACGCTAAGCAATATGAAGGCAGAGCGAAGCTACGGGCGCCTGAGAGTCTCAGTCAAAAATTAAAAAAGGAAAAAATTCAGAATATTCTTCTCTCGCCTGATATAATTGACGCGCTAGGACGTGTACACACGTCCTTTGTACACGTCGATTGGGTTCCCTAGGACGTGTGGAGCCGTCCTACGGACGAAAACGGTTAATAACGGAGTATTCCGTCAGAAGCAGAGCTGGATTTTATATGACGGAATATACCTACATAATACATGTGTTAATAATAATAATATTAATAATAATAATAGCTTGATTTATACAGCGCCTTTCATGATCCTCGCTTAAGACTCACGTTTTCGACTTGGCTTTTAATAACAGCCAAGCTTCATTTTAATTTGATGACGTCCTGTTTGTTTGTTTGATTGTATTTTTATTTGCTTTTAAGATGTATTTGGAGCTTTTTAATGCCTTTTATATATTACTGTAGTTACTTTATGGGTTCAGAGTCTTGCTCAAGGACACTTCGACACTAACTCCGGGGGAGCCCGCCCGGGATCAAACCGGGAACCTTCCCAAGCGGCCACTCTACCGCTGATCCACTGCGCCGCCCCGTGGTGATTATATAGAAAGGTGCCTTATCAACGCAATATGATGGATGGATCTCCTGTACACATGCATGCACGCATGTACGCACGCACGCACACACGCACCACAAAATGATCTGACTTAATATATCTTAATTTAGCAAATGAGGTGTTCATGAAGCCATCTGTCATGTGTTGGTCATGATGGCACTGAGTGGATAAGTGAGTGTTGTTGATTTCATTATGGTGGCTATCTGTCATGATAAATCACCTTACACACACACACACACACACACACACACACACACACACACACACACACACACACACACCCCCCCCTCGACCATGACTCATGTCTGTGCATTGATGTTGATCTGTGTGTGTGTGTGTGTGTGTGTGTGTGTGTGTGTGTGTGTGTGTGTGTGTGTGTGTGTGTGTGTGTGTGTGTGTGTGTGTGTGTGTGTGTGTGTGTGTGTGTGTGTGTGTGTGTGTGTGTGTGTGTGTGTGTGTGTGTGTGTGCACGCTCGTGTGTGTGTGTGTGCTCGTGTGTGTGTGTGTGTGTCTAATAGAGCCTCACGGTAGTAATTATTGCACCTTAATTAGCTTTGTAGCATTTAAGTGAATGGCCTTGTCAGCCAATGCTTCCTTCCGAGGGCGTGTGTGTGCGTGTGCGCTCGCACATGTGCGTTTGCGTGTGTGCAGTCAGTTTGCACATTTGTGTGTGTGAGTTACCGTGTGTGTGTGTGTGTGTGTGTGTGTGTGTATGTGTGTGTGTGCGTGTGCGTGTGCGTGTGTGTGTGTGCGCGCGTGCATGTGCGTGCGTGCGTGTGGTATGCGCTGGTGTGCGTCAGGGCGCTGTCAGGGCCACTGAGTCACGTTGTGAGCTGTCTCCCGCGCGGCTGCCATTGTTCTCAGGGACCTTGGACGAGACGAGAAGAAGAGGAGAAGTGGAGATGGGGGGCTGAGGTGGAGGAGACCACCTCCACCTCAGCCCCCATCTCCACTCTCTCCGTGTGTGCGTGGGTGCGTGCGTGCCTGTGCGTGGGTGTGGGTGTGCCTGTGGGTGTGTGTGTGGAGTCCACCTCAGTGCCCGTCTCCACTCTCTCTGTGTGTGTGTGTGTGTGCCTGTGTGTGGAGACCACCTCAGCCCCCGTCTCCACTCTCCGTGTGTGCGTGTGTGTGCCTGTGTATGTGTGCCTGTGTGTGTGTGCCTGTGTGTGGAGACCACCTCACCTCAGCCCCCGTCTCCACTCTCCTCACGCGGCAGAGAGAGCTTCTGAGCCCAGCCTTTGTGCATCTCATGTGTTTGTGAAAGTCCGGAATTCAAAATGTACCGGAATGTACAAAATGTATTCAAATGTACCTTTCGGAACTGCAGGCGTGCATTAATGACAATAAAGAACACGCTGTCGTGTAATAATGCTTAAATATTATCAACACATTCATCCGAAACGTTGACCTTTCACCAAACAACAAATTCCGCAGTAGGTCAGTTCACTTGTTCTTTTCACACCATGTGTTCTGTCACTGGTGACACATGGTAACATTTGGTTGCACCAAATTGGAGAAATCTCACTTCACAGTCACCTTATAGAATCATTGCAGACGGAGTGACATACTGTACAAGTGTACAGTAAATAATGCCACTTAATTAAGTAATTTATAGCTTAACCCATTTCGGGCGGGAACCCCTTTTGGTGTTTTAAGCATTCTGTTCTACTTTAGCTTTTAAAAAATAGCAGATCTACAAGCTCGTAGCGTGGCACCGAGTGGCGCGCTACGAGCTTGTAGATCTGCCATTTTTGAAAAATCGCGAAAATGTGGCGCAAATCTTTGAAAATATATTCCTTCAGCCACCTGTTGATGGCTTTCACGTTTTTACTCAAAGCGTTGCTTCTGTCGGGGTCCCTGGAACAACATATTTTCAGATGGGGGGTCGGCGGCCAAATACAGATAATTCCTGGGGGTCCTTGACATGAAATATTGAGCACCACTGATATAGAAACATGGGTATTTCAGAAAACTGTCATGATTTAGAAGACATTTTTTAAATTTCGATGTAAGGTCTAAATGGGTTAATCATTAGGCCATAATGTTGCATCAATGGCAATGCACAGTTACATTATAAAGAACACGATTTAGTCACTTGTGACATAAAATGTGTCACGTGCACACAGGTCTACGCATCCAAACAGAGCAAACTTGTGCACGCGCGCCTCTCTCTCTCTGTCGGCTTTGCACAGTGTTGTGCTTCAAGGCCAAACAGCTTCAGACTCATCACATACTTCTTAAATCAAAATTTCCCATAATGCTGCATGGTCAAGAGAGAGAGAGAGAGAGAGAGAGAGAGGAAAAAGAATCAATGCATTTCATTGTGGTCCTTTTAATAATTGTATTAGTTTCAACAAAAGCCGTGCCAAGCAAAGATTTATTTCAATTCGTGCTCAAGGCCACGCGGAGTCGATGTTGGCGATCCAGACAACAAACACAGCGATCATTCAGCTCAAGATGAGCCAAGTGTTGAATCTTCCTCTTTCAGTAATGAACCCATCACCTTATTACACCGCTTCTTTTCTTGCCCTATATGGGCTTCTTTCTCTCGCCCTCATTTTGAGATTATTCCATTTTGAAGGCATTTCTGCGCGACAGCGTGCAACACGGGGTTTTGTTGGGTTTGATTTATTTCACATAACTGTATATAGCTCAGTGGTTTTCAACCCTTTTCATTTCAAGGCCCATTTATATAAATATTCTGCATTTGAGCCACGGGACCATTTCATGAGATTTAGCCTTGCAGACCCCAAAAACGAAAGAATATGTCCACATTTCCAAATGTTCCATGCCTTAGGAGAGATAACAGGCAAACGTAGATCAAAATATCAATTCTTCTACATTCTCTAATACGAGCTTGTAGGTCTGCTATTTATGAAAAATATGTGAAAATGTGGCGCAAATTTGGAATTTATTATATTCTTTCAGAGCGAACATTTTTAACTCAAATATTTGTTTCTAGGAGGTCTCTGGAACAACATATTTTCAGATGGAGGTCGGTGACCAATTACATATAATGTTTGGGATCCTTGACATGAAATATTGAGCACCAGAAAACTGTCAGAATCTTTCAATTTCGACGTCAGGCCTAAATGAGAATAAGACACCTTTGAGTTGGAGTTGGAGTTGAACTGGTTTGCAGTGCAGGTTATATAGGTTGGTTTGGATTAGATTGGAATTGAATTGATTTGAACTGAAGTAAGGTTACTTACTGGAACAAAATCTGTACACTACAGTATATACGCAGTGCTCAGTACTCCACCAGTGTTATTTTTGGCAGCAAATTTAGATTTTAGTTTTAGTCATAGTCTCTTCATAGTTTTCATTTAGTTTTAGTCACCCGGAATGTTTTAGTGTTAGTTTAGTTTTAGTCGACTAAATATCATAAGATTTTAGTCAACTAAATCTACAGTTGATTTAGTCGACTTATTGATGCCGTTGTAATGACTTTTTACACAAAATAGCTGATTGTAGATCAGCTATTTTTATCATCAATAACCCGCCAAAATACAGCTTGTAGATCTGCTATTTTCAGCATGCAACCAAGTGTAAAATGACTTATACTGGATCTCTTGTCCACTAACATTTTAGTCTAGTTTTTATTTGTTGATGAAATTGTCAATATATTCAGTCTAAGTTTTAGTCATCATATAGTTTTCATTTAGTTTCCATTTAGTTTTCCTCAGCGAAAAAAGGTAGTCGACAGACATTTTTCGTCTTGGTTTTAGTCGACGAAATCAACACTGGACTTGGCCTGACTTTATTGCTGCAGGCAGAGAAGTGCACAGCGGTCTCCCTCCATGCCCCCCCCCCCATCCCTCCATCCCTCCCAGCATCCTTTGTCCCCCTGTCAGTACCTTTATCCTCCCGTCCCAATCTCTCCATCTCAATGTCCTCCTGTAGTTGGCTATCTGACTTGTTCCTGTCGCTGCTGAGGGTCAGGTGACACTAATGGGTGTGGTGAAAGCGTGCGTGCGTGCGTGCGTGCGTGCGTGCGTGCGTGCGTGCGTGCGTGCGTGCGTGCGTGCGAGAGAGAGAGAGAGAGGGAGAGAGAGAGAGCGTTTATGAAAGACATACTATATGCTTGCTCACTGTATTATGCCCATAGTCGTTTTACGATTTTTCAAAAATAGCAGATCTACAAGCTCATAGCGCGCCACTCGGTGGCGCGCTATGAGCTTGTAGATCTGCTATTTTTCAATAGCTAAAGTATAACATAATGCTTAGTTAAAACACCAAAAGGGGTCTAGAATGGGTATTTAACTCATAACTGCCCCAGTTCAATATTATTCAAAACTCAAACTTTACTCAAACTGAGCTGAACGAGTGTACAGGAGTGTCGTGAAAGCTCCCCACGATTGCATTTTCATTGTTCAATAAAGAAATCATACCTGTGTGAACTGAGCGGTGCAACTATACATTTTTTTGTAGTTACTGTACTGTACTGTGCTCTGTATCCTGTATTGTAGTGTACTGTGCTCGCTATACTGTACTAGCTGTGCTTTGATTATTTTTGGACAAAATCTTCGAGAAATGATAGAGATAGTGTGTGTCCCCAGGGCTCGTACTGTAGTGTACTCTGGGTAGCTTTACTCTGTGCTGTACTCTACTGGCCACTTTAGGTGTTGCAGCTGTCCGTGCTCGGACAGACACGTACGTACACACATAGGGACACACATAGCTGCGTCATGGAGCGGAGGCACCGCTCAAAAAAAAGAAAAAAATCACACCGTGTGAAGTGAGTGGTACAAATCCGTGTTGGGGGGGTGGGGGTCCTTCTATGTATGGACTCCTCATACATAGAAGGAAGCATGAGGTCAACCCGTTGCTGCCCTCCCCAGGTTGGCAGAGGAAGTGTATAGCGCCCAGGATTACATTAGATAATTGACACTGCGGGGTGAAAAAAATGGGTTGCAAAAAATCGTGGGATAAAAAAATGATTAAAACAATATATACAAATGTGAGTTATAGGAAAATGTGAATAACATGTAGGCCTATAAAGTCATATAGGCACAATAATGGTGCTGAGGTAATTACTTGTACCTATAGTCAAATATACATCAGGTGCAAATATACAGTTTTCCTCAGTCGTGTGCGTGCGTGCGTGCGTGCGTGCGTGCGTGCGTGCGTGCGTGCGTGCGTGCGTGCGTGCGTGCGTGCGTGCGTGCGTGCGTGCGTGCGCGGAGGGGTCTGTCCTATACTCGTAATTAAGCAGGGTGTAATTGAAGGCTAGAGACAGACCTGTTGAACAACACCGGCAGCACAGCCTGTCGACACACTCCAGGCCACCTCGCTGTGAAGCCACGGATTAATTAATTGGACTAATTAGCCGTGTAATTAACCCATTTTGGGCGGGAACCCCTTTTGGTGTTTTAAACATTATGTTATAATTTAGCTATTGAAAAATAGCAGATCTACAAGCTCAGAGCGCGCCACCGAGTGGCGCGCTACGAGCTTGTAGGTCTGCTATTTTTGAAAAATCGTGAAAATATTTATTTCAGAACTTTTTTTAAATGTTGAGGTCAGGCCTAAATGGGTTAATAGTAATGAAATGTATTGTACTTAGAGCAGCCGCC
>NC_136803.1:28363189-28413189 GCF_951216825.1 Electrona antarctica
TGTGTGTGTGTGTGTGTGTGTGTGTGTGTGTGTGTGTGTGTGTGTGTGTGTGTGTGTGTGTGTGTGTGTGTGTGTGTGTGTGTGTGTGTGTGTGTGTGTGTGTGTGTGTGTGTGTGTGTGTGTGTGTGTTGCGTGTGTGTGTGTGTGTGTGTTGTGTGTGTGTGTGTGTGTGGGGCGGGGGGCACACTAAAGTGTCCGACAGGCATTAGTCCGACAACAGCGTCACTCCCGACATGCGCGGCCGGTTAAAACTAACCCGTGGCTTCCTGTGAGGTTTGGTTTAGCGTTGGGTTTTGGGTATGGTGTCGGACTCATGACTGTGGAACTGTTAGTACTTTGTCAGACCAATGCATGCACCCGTGTGTGTGTGTGTGTGTGTGTGTGTGTGTGTGTGTGTGTGTGTGTGTGTGTGTGTGTGTGTGTGTGTGTGTGTGTGCGTGTGCGTGTTGTGTGAGTGTGCCTGTATGTGCGTTTGGGACGGGGGTGGGGGGGCGGGGGGGGGGGGGGGGGGGGGGGGTGTTTACATTGTTCAGACAAGCTGTAATGATGAGTTTCTTGATCTACTCGTGCATGAGTGTGCATGTCTGTGCGTTGGGCAAGCGTGATGTTTGAATCTCAGAGGGGCTATCATTGCTCGTAATCCTTTTCATAGTCCGTTAATCCATTGTCGCTGGGGTCAGTCCCCCACACACACACTCCCCACTCCCCCAGCATTCTCTCTCTCCTCTCTGTCTCCCTGCCTCTGCGCTCTTCTCTTTCCTCTAATCCCTTGACGTTTCCTCGTTACAAGTTACAACATCATGATTCTTACCCTCACTACCAACAATGTAATGTCAATGTCTCGAACATTGCTGGTTGGATTGACCTGCACCTTCATGCTCCTCTCAGGATGAAGTTGAACCCTATTGTTCTTTTTATATATGTGTCTGCTATATGCTCGTGTGAGCGACACAGACAAGGTATGAATTTCTTCTAAGTGGAGCTTCTATAGAGTGTCGCAGTCCCGCCCCCTCGAGGGACCCGGAAAAGAAATCCCTGTTCATTTTCCTCATAGACTTTTTGGAAAGTATTTATTTAAAGACGTTTACGCCGCGGACAAAGCCAACTCTTGTCATGACAAATCATGACAATAAACACAATGTTTTGGGCCAAACAAAGAATTAGAAAGTATAAAAAAACGGCAGGTTACAACACTTTTTTTGTTGTTTTTCTTCCTTGTAATTATTTGTTTGGTCCAAAATATCGTGTTTGTTGTCATGATTTATCACGACAAGAGTTGGCTTTGTACGACGCTTAAAAGGTCTTTAAATAAATATCTTTCGAAATGTCTATGGGAAAAATGCATTGGGAACTATTTCCTGGGCCTGGCGTCGTCATGAAAGGGGGCGGGACTGCGATGCTCTATAGTGTAACTTTGCCCTAGCCCTTTTCATCAATGGCCAGTGACAGACAATGGAATAGTTAGACATTTTTTAAGTTGTTGTTTTTTTTATCAAAAGCCCCCAAGCTATTGACTACTTGCAAGGTGCTTTTCAGTTTCCCTTGCTCATCTTCTCTCTTGCTGCTCCTCCTCCTCATCTCTCAAGCTGCGTTCACACGGGCAGGTGCAAGATACAGTCTACCATTAATTTTCAATGGAAGCCAGCGACACGAATACAAAGATACATGCAACGTTTGTAGCTGCTGCAAAAGATACAAAGCTACAAAAAAAAGATGAGCTGGTTTCATCTTCAGCTACAAAGATGCAAAGCGACAAACACGCTGTGTAGCTTTGCATCTTTGTATCTTTTGCATCTGCCCGTGTGAGCGCATAGCATCATACAAGTGCGTTGAGTTTGAAGTTGAATGCGAGGGCTTATAAGCCAATAAATCAAATAAAAAGACCATTTCTATGCATGGTAATAGAGCACCGAAGTCTGACATCAATATCGGTAGAGGGCGCAAATCCACTGGTTCAGGTACTTTTTATTTGCATTGTAATCCCCATAGGGGGATTTTAGATCGCCTCATATAAGAATTGTGTTTGAAAAATAAACATGTCATCCAGGCCGCTTCACTCATATGGATATGAAGAATCAACTGACTGAGAGAAAATGCTATTGTTACTGCTACTGAATTAGTTACATTTTCACTAGAAACAGACAGTATCATATATGAGTGACTGACTGTCACAAACGATACAGAGACACCTCCCTGACAATAACGCAAAGACAGCTTGTTTATTTTTGGACCACAACGCTTATATGAAACGATTTTAAGATGAGCCAATGTTATTCTCCATAGAAAAATTACTTCCGTGAACCAGGCAAGACCAGGGGGCGAGCGAGTGACGTCAGGACTTCGGCGCTCTACGATGCAAAGGTAATCAACAAACTATATTAAAAAAACTGGTCAAACATCTGCTAAATTGTCAAATAATATAATAAAGATTGTGATAATAGCGCAGGTGTACAAGCTCGCAATATTTATCTCGCTTCACAATATTTATCTGTTGAACCGAGTCAAACTGAATGGAATGCCTCACCGTCCAGATATGCCTTCCCTCAATCTCTTATCTCTAGCTGTCTATCCCTCCCTCCACTTTCTCACCTGTATTCTCTCTATAATGCACTGGGCAGGCCTTGAATCCCCATCCACAAGCACAGTATAGTCCCTATACAGGGTTCCACACAGAAACGTACAAATGCAGATGTGCGTAGACAGACACGCTGCCTTGGACTCCTCTTGCAGTGAAGGAAGTATGAGGTCAGTCCGTTGCTCTCCCCAGGTTGGCAGAGGGAGTGTAGAGCCCAGGATTTCATTAGTACCACAGTCCAAATTTCATTCTGACCCCTCCACGAAAAGGCCTTGTTGTCCTGACCCCTTATCTATCATTTATACATTATGGATCAATAGTGTGGACTTACACTGTTTTTCGTCTGTGGCAAAAACAAAAATGGCATTACAAAAAGATCTAATTGTCTGGCTACTGTGGAACTATAGTAGGTGTGAATGGGTGAATGTAATGTTCTTTGTAAAGCACTGTGGATAAAAAGCACATGCATAATACAATTAGATAGATTTTAAGTTCATCTTTATTCACTTTGTGTCAAACCATTACTGCCCAAAGTAACGACTAGTGATGCAGCTGCTAATTATTAAAGTACTCTGTGAGAGAGAGAGGCTTCTAAAGAAATGAAGCTGGGGGGCTTGCTGGATCAAATCAGGAATTTCCGTTCACGTAAAGTTTTTTCTTTGCATCCAGTGAAACGTGCGTGTGCGTGCGTGTGCGTGTGCGACTGTGCGTGCGTGTGTGTGAGGGGGGCAGTTTGGTCTCCTGTGAAAGCACTAGTGCCGTACATTGTCAGGCATTGCAGCTTTGTGGAGCAGGTGTAAATGAAGAAATGGCCCTGGCTGTCTGGATAACAGCACACACACACACACACACACACACACACACACACACACACAGTCACACACACACAAAACACATTAGCATTAGTATACGTCTCCAGGTATTTTGAATATTGTTACAACATTTACCACTTCAGCCCTATATACATTTTGGCCATGCATTTGAAAATAGCCCATCTACAAGCTCACAACGCATTGTGAGCTTAGATCTGCTTTTTTCAAAAGCTTTTTATGCATTTTGAAATCTTGAAATGGGACATTCTGCATAATTGGTACTTTTACTTTTGGTACTGTAAGTAGGCCTACATATGTATGCCCATACTTTTGTATTTTGAATTCCGGACTTTTACTTGCAACGGAGTAGTTCTACATTGCAGTAGGCTATTTATACTTTTACTTAAGTAAAACGTGCGTGCGTGCGTGCGTGCGTGCGTGCGTGCGTGCGTGCGTGCGTGCGTGCGTGGGGTGCACCGTCGAGGCATTGAGTCCCAGTGGAGCTGACAGTTTGCTGTGACAGAGAGCTTTAAACAAACCCACTAGCTCAACCTCCACTGCAGAAATATTCCTTTGATTTTATTAGGCGTGTGTGTGTGTGTGTGTGTGTGTGTGTGTGTGTGTGTGTGTGTGTGTGTGTGTGTGTGTGTGTGTGTGTGTGTGTGTGTGTGTGTGTGTGTGTGTGTGTGTGTGTGTGTGTGTGTGTGTGTGTGTGTTCGGTCTACCTCACAGAGTGTGTGTGTGTATTTAAAGGAAAGGGATGATACAGATTTCCACTTCATTAGACCAGTAGTACTAGCTATAGCATGTTGCCTGTGTGACACTGGAGGGAAAAATATATTGATGCTTAGGCCTATATATTGTACAGCCTATTTAAAGCATTCTTAACTGCAGTCTTTCACGTATCCATCGTGTATATTTTGGGGTTCATCGGTTGCTATAATCTACTCAGGTATAGATGCCGTTTGAGTTAAATGACGAAATAGCCTTCAGCTCATATACGAGCCATTATTGAAGAACAGTAATAGAGTATGTGTGTGACATCATCATCATATGCGGGAACGCCTACTGAGTGGCAAAAAACTACTTTTTGGCCTTGACAGCCCATACATCCAAACAGAAAAGTCCTATCCGATTAGATTAAACGACATTAAACAACGTTAAACTCACTTTACCACTCACTTTGCCACTCGATTTGCTATTCACTTTATGCATGCGCATACCATCCACTGTATAATATAATGCCACTAGTTTGACATTTTACCACTCAAAAAAGGATCTGCTAATTGAGTGCTTTGTAAATAGGCTGGATTGAACCAGGGTGTCCCTATTCTGGGGTGAACATTCAGTAAAAAAAGAAATAGCAGATAGGTCGACAGTGTCTGTCTGCCTGTCTGTATACTGTAACATATATGTATGGTAATTTATTTTATTTTTAAAAGTCGTCATGAAAGGTCGTCATGATTGAACGGGACACGAACACGCGACACGCCGTCAGGCCAGAGCCTATATGTGGCATGCGCCTGGACCACTAGGCCAGCGGGCGCCCCAATGCATGGTTAATTTTGAGATATAATTGAATCATCTGCTCTTGGTGAAGTATTCCTCTCTCCTCCTGGCTTCACGTGCTGCTGGAGTGTCTCTTAAACTCGTTCAAAAGGACCGCTACCGAATGACTTCTGTCAGGTGCTGGCTGCTCCCTCTCTCTCTCGCTCTCTCTCTCTGTCTCTCTCTCTCTCCTGTTTGGGGACTTATAGACTTATGGGAGGTGATTTGAGGGGTAGAGGTTTCTGCTGACAAAAACAAACAAAACACTGATTTCGTCTATATGCCTTAAGTCTGTGGTTTTCAACCCTTTTCATGTCAAGGTGACGGTCCATTATTTATTCTGCATTTAAGCCACGACGGAAAATAGATGATGCTCAGAACTTGTAAGCTGAAAATCGGTTGGTCACAGTATAAATTAAGAGAAGTTTACAACATTTAACACCATTTGTTCTTGTTTTGTGACGGATTTTTTTTGTATTATTAATACAAAAAAATAATAATAAAAATAAATAATAATAATTTATTATTTAATATTATTATTATTATCATATACTGTATATACATAAAGGCCTATATATATTAAATATTATAGACTATTTTAATTCATTGCAATACTCTGACAGCATCACCCCCCCCCCCCCCCCCCCGCCCCCTCCCTCCCTCCCTCTCTCTCTTGTTGCCGTGCTCGTTCGCTCTCCGGCTTGTGCTCGCGGACAAAAGGGGGGCTTTAGATGGCACGTGCTCTTTCCGTCAGTCACCTGTCTCCTAGCAACGGACACAACAGGAAAACACCTGTGGCTCTGAATAGGAAGACGACTGAAAGAACTCGTTACTCCGCCAAATATGGGTCAAACTGAAAGGCTGCGCATGTCGCGGGTTGTTGAGTTCGACGGAAAAACCAAAAGGAAACGAGCGTGAAAAACGGAACAGATTTTATTATTTGGGTGGTTCATGTTCTTCTGTATATACAAACAAGCTCAATTCTAGACTGTGTTTTTATTTGTTTTGGCTTCATGTGGTTGTCCATATTATATAATGAGAGAGAGAGAGAGAGAGAGAGAGAGAGAGAGAGAGACTGAAATATATTGCTATATAGGTATAGGCCTATAAGTGCATAAGTCATTATACAGTCACCCATCTGATTTAAGGTGCAATTAAAGGTTATGGATCTGTAAAATAACAAAGAATAAAGATAAATAAATTGTTTTATGCAATACTTGTAGGCTACATCCTATTAAGGCCTTTATATATAGGCTATTTCTTCACCAAAAGATTTGAAGGATATAGGCTATAAGGCTACACTTAAAGTGAGATCACAGTAAAATATGGTTGGCTTTCTCGATATGACACAAAACATGAATAGGGAATTGGTGAAAATCAAAGTTGCATTGCAGTGAGTTTCATGTATTCACACACACACACACACACACACACACACACACACACACACACACACACACACACACACACACACACACACACACACACACACACACACACACACGCATTGGTGTGTGTGTGTGTGTGTGTGTGTGTGTGTGTGTGTGTGTGTGTGTGTGTGTGTGTGTGTGTGTGTGTGTGTGTGTGTGTGTGAGAGAGAGAGAGAGAGGGGGGGAGTATTTTAGGTCTCTCTCGATCCGTTCCGACGTCACCAAACCGAAGAGCCCTTTCTTTCCCTGTGCATGCAAATCACGTCTCGTCTCGCAGCTCCTCCATTGGCCGCTTCGGGAGCTCATTTAGCGGCTGTCAAAGCGCGTGGCCCCGGCGGGCATGCTCCGTTAACTTTAGCCACTATAGTGTACACTCACTCACCGCATGCTATCGGTGGGTATAGGCTACACAACACAGCTCAACGACACAACAACGTGCGTGGATGAGAGTTTCCAAAAGAGCATCGGAAGGGAACGGATCTCAACTAATTTTGTCAAAAGGGGGAAAGTTATTATAGGGTTATCCAAGTTTATCATCTTTTATGAGAATTGGAGCCTCTCTCTCTCTCTCTCCCCATCTCTCTCTCACCCCCCCCCCCTCTCTCTCGCTCTCCCTCCCTCTCTCTCTCTCTCTCTCTCTCCGTGCCATCCGTGGATCGTTTCGCCGTACGGTACGTGCGCTGTTTCAACCCCGCCGGTCTGAATGTTTGCGCCCGCTTGATTTCAGAGGTGTTGTCGTCCCATATACCAAGCCGGGTGAATGTATAGCATTATGATGGAGACGGACTTGCACTCCCCCGTGGTGCCCCAAACCAACCCCTCCAACCCGGGGGGAGGAGGAGGAGGTGGCGGGCCGAACGGCGGCACCACCGCCGGCGTCGGGGGGAAAGTTGCGCACCAGGAGCGCGTCAAGAGACCCATGAACGCGTTCATGGTGTGGTCGCGCGGCCAGCGGCGCAAGATGGCCCAGGAGAACCCCAAGATGCACAACTCTGAGATCAGCAAGCGCCTGGGCGCCGAGTGGAAGGTGATGTCCGAGGCGGAGAAGAGGCCCTTCATCGACGAGGCCAAGCGGCTGCGCGCCATGCACATGAAGGAGCACCCGGATTACAAGTACCGCCCGCGGAGGAAGACCAAGACTCTGCTGAAGAAGGACAAGTACTCGCTGGCCGGCGGGCTGCTCGGCTCGACGATGGGCGTCGGGGGGCTCGGGGGGATCGGGATGCAGCGGGTGGAGAGCCCGGTCGGGCACCACCACCCCCACCACCACCACCAGGCGGCGACCGGCTACGCCAGCCACATGAACGGCTGGGCCAACGGGGCGTACTCGGGCCAGGTGGCGGCCGCCGCCGCGGCGGCTCACGCCATGATGCAGGAGGCGCAGCTCGCGTACACACAGCAGCAGCAGGGCACCGTGCACCCTCACCACGCGCACCACCCGCACCACCACCACCACCAGAACCCGCATCAGCCTGCCATGCACCGCTACGACATGAGCGCGCTCCAGTACAGCCCCATCTCGAACTCGCAGAGCTACATGAGCGCCTCTCCGCCGGTGTACGGCGGACTCACCGGCTACCAGCACCCGGCGCACCACCAGGGCTCCCCCACCGGGGTGTCCGTGTCGCCGGTGCTGTCCGCCGGGGGTGCTCGGCGGAGGGACTCTGGGGTCTCTGGTGAAATCGGAGCCCAACGTCAGCCCCGGCCCCCCCGTCGTGTCCTCCGTGTCGTCGTCGACGCGCGCGCCGGCCCCGTGCCCCGGCGCCGGGGACCTGAGGGACATGATCAGCATGTATCTGCCCGCCGCCGGAGGAGGAGGAGGAGAGGCGGCGGGGGACTCGTCCGTTCAGGGCAGACTGCACGTGCTCCATTCCCAGCACTACCAGAGCAGCGCTGCGTCCGCGGCGGGGGTAAACGGAACGGTTCCTTTGACTCATATCTGAATTCATAAAAGAGAACATTGAGGAGAAAGAGAAAAAAAAGAATAAACGGTTGCAATTTACGCACAAACAAACATAAACCATAACCAAATATTTAATTTTTACATTTTCGCTACCTGTGTTTGTTGTGCAGGCTGGTTAATTTGTAAATCAAAAGGCGGAATGTCGTCTTGAAAAATGCAATCACTTTGAAAGAAATAACAATATTTTTTTTTCCTTCTCGTTTTTTTTCTCTCTCTCTCTCTCTTTTCTTTCTTTTCATTTATTTTTTACTCTTTCGGTAAAGGATTTTGTTTTTTTGCCTGTCCCGTTTGGCGAAGCGAAAGGAAAGCGCATCCAATTAGCTTTGCTCGCTGGAGCAGAGCATGCCAAGTTTTGACACGATTTTAAATTATATATCCCGTGAAGACAGACTGGTGCATTTAGATTTTCTCTTTCGATATTCTGTGGAATTAAAGACCTTATAACTATTATCCTTTTTTTTTTTTTTTTTGAAAGCGATGATGGTTTGTTTATATGAAGGGACGTTATATAAGCTTATTTAAGCGAGAGGGGGGGGACAGTTCGAAGAAGTTTTAGAGGCCGCTGTTCCCATTTCTTCTCCTGTCTGTAAAACACTGTACTCGATTTGTTTCTGTTGTTGTAAAATCATGTAAATTGTGAATAAATAGGCCTACTGAAATAAACTGCTGTAGGCGACTGTATAAATAATTTACAAAAGACTATATAGGCCTATCTAGCCTGCAACTCATGCCACAACAAGAAAAACTAAAACAACAACTCTGGGTCTCGATCGGGGTAAATGTTTGGCAGAGGCGAATTATTGTCCAAACGCCGAACCATAGTCCTATCATCCTATATATGTAGGCTATTTCAAAATCATTTCGAATAAACAGATATTTTTGGGTTGAAAAACTGAATTATCGTTGAACAATTAGCCTAATAATAACACACATATGCTCCAAATGTATACGGGCCCGTATAGACAACCCGTTTACAGAGCAGTGTTCAATTTAATGATGATGACGATAATAATATTTTGTATTTTATTTTATTTTTTAAAAGAAGGTGAGGTTCAAGATGTACCGGGTATACCTCTATATATTCCATTTGGGAAATGGACAAGTGCTGATGTCAATAAACAGGCTATTCAAATGGGGTTAGCCATAATATGTGATTTATCTAAAGGCTCATTGATACAATAGAAAAATTGTCGAGTTCAGCCCTTGAGCTAAAACCATATTTCCAAATGCGTTGTGGAAACGAACAACCAATTCTAATATCTACTGTGGGCTGGTATACATGCACAAACAATATTATATAATAGGCTATTTATTCATTTGGACAATATTTTTGACTAAGCCAATGGTGCATTATTGCCGACTTTTTATATTCCTGTATTTCTAATCCTATAATATGGAAATAGGCATATACGTCATCCTGCTGCAATATGTTTTGTGTAAATAGCCTATTCCAGTATTAATAATCCCACTTGAAGAAACAGTAAAAGCGTGCTGACACATGTTTAGTCTATATTGCCCTAGCTGTCGCAGCTCATTTTGGTACAGTATTCTTATTCTCTTATAGAGTTTTTAGGGTCTGTTTCCAAAATGTATTAATATGCAGTCGGCTTCATATATTCTTATTTCGTGCATGGCATATTGAGCCTGCAGTTTGCAATCAACAACTTCTAAAAGCGAGATTTGACTTGTATTAACGCGGGGGTCACTATAACCTAAAATATCTCAATACTGCAGCCTGCAGGTTTTGATTGATTGATTGATTGATTGATTGATTGATTGAAGAATTTATTAACAGTTTGCAGAATTACAGTACATTTCAAGCACAAACTCAATACAAAGGCTGTTAACTGTGAGTGGACGACCCAATTAAGCATTACACTTGTTTCCAATAGGGTCCACCATGTTCAAATTCATTGAATAAGGTCATTTGCTAATTGCTAAACTACAGTTTTAATTTTATTTTCATAATATCCACAATTAAAAAAACATGCATAGGATATAACTTTTTTTCCTCCCCAATGAAAGAACGACTGATGTGTTCAGTAAAGTTACGTGTGGACAACTAAATTAAATACCCTGGCCTTTCTCTAATAACCTTTTATTAAGGGGAACACTTGTTAATTGAGATGTCTTAAAATGGTTAAAACTCTGCCCACTGCTGACTGCATGCGTCGTAGCCCTTGGGGGAGTATAGTCGACCATGGGAATTCAAGCAGAAGAGTGGATAATAAGAGGTTGTTTAGCCTTATTTTAAGAGGTTTATTTTGTCACGGTTGCCTGCAGCGCTTGGGGATCATCGCGACCCGCCTTATCTTGATCATTCTCAAACTTGGAAGTATAATCCAGCAACATGAGAACGTGTCCGGTGGTCATTGAATTACATTCTTACATTCTCCTCAACTGTCTGTCATGACTGTCTGTCTGGGCCCCACATCGCATCGCATCACATGCGCCGTATTATATCTCTCTTCAAATCCCCATGTCGGACCGTGTTAAACACCCAGACAAATCCCACACCCAATCCCTGACCCCGGACAATTAAGGACGTCAACTGACAACCGCGAATACATGCAGCACCACCTTCTACCACCTATTATAGGATATTGGCGTCGGTGCGCGGCTGTTAAATTATTTAGCCTGTAAATTAATTTGAGGGCTGAATTGCGGGCTCAAGCATGCAGCCATGAAGGGACATTTTGATGTGAAGTGAATGAACGGAGAGAATTAGAAGAAGAGAGAGAGAGGGGTGGGTGCTCAAAGAGAATATATAGGGATTAGACATGCAGACATGGGTGCTAAAGAGCCAGTATATGCAAACGAAGCGAAGGTCAGTTTATTGGAGGCGAGACAGAAACTAGACACACTTGTCTTGTAAGGAGTAGGTACTCTGGACTTAAAAAAAATAAAAAACAAGAAAGTGACGTGCGCGCTATATCGAAACTTGTATTGTGCGCGCGTGCGTGTAAGCTATTTTGCATATATGCATAGAGATCACCCGTGCACGCAAACCAGAGCGCGCGCGAGGGGGGTTTGGGGGGGGGGGGGGGGGGGGGGGGGGGGGGGGGGGGGGGGGCTTTCAGGAGTATAGACTATTATGTCAGAGATAATTTATTTAACCGCCTCTGAAGGTGCAAGACAATTATAACTATTCGAAACGAAGGTATAGTATTGTATACAGTTGTAGGACTTTATATGCTTTATGAAAGTTACTTTCATAAAGCATAACTGTATAGTATTATTAGTCCAAGTTACATGCAGTTATACAGGCCTGTAACTTGGACTAATAAGTGCACCATGCATCAATTTGTGTCAGGTTTCAACATGTGGTGATGCTGTAGGCCTATACATGCATTAGCCATGCCCTAAATATAATAGGCTAGACTAGAGTAAATATAGGCTGTATTGTATATACACTAATGAGCCTGTCGAACTTGAATTCTTATTTGTTTTGTTCCGTGCAAAAATCCATAGCATTTACAGGAAGCTGTAGCCAAAGGCAGAGCATTAACTGTATTGGATGTGTTATGATTTTATTTACAAGCACATTAGTCTATTCATGATGCCAGGGCTTATAGCTGCCTTATTAAATTGATGTGATTTCCAGACTTGATGGGGTGATGATTAGTCTTAACCTTGTAACACAAACGTTTCCAGATTTCAGATTTATTTTTCATTTAGCATTTGATTACAGGTTAACATCAAGCAATTCATTTAGACTTTGGACTTTTAACGCATTAGGCCTACACAGTAACACGACAATCTTGTTACCTTGAAAGTAAGCACAAGAAGATTGTTAATAATCTTAATCTATTTCATGATTTAGGCTTGTGAACAATAGTGCAATGCAGTATATAGGCTACTCTCTCTACTCAAATGGGAATAGGCCAAAACTATTGCAACGTAAGTTTTGTTTGAAGTGCATTTTGCTGGCAGTGCATGCCTGGAACACCAGTGGCCCAGCATGCAGACAAAAGGTATCCTTCCTCCAAGTTGTACTGCTTGTCAAGGTGTAAATTGCAGACTTGAAAAGAAAAGAATCCAAGGCACTCCGTCTTTGGTGAAAAATTAAATAGTTTATTTGATGATGAGCAAGGCAAATAAATAACCTACGCGTTTCGACCAAAAGGTCTTCGTCAGGGTCTATCTGCCAGTGGCCCATGCACTGCAACTCAACATTTTCCCACCAAAGAATGTGTGCCTGCCTGCATGGAGTGTACATATATACATACATACATACATACACATACATACATACATGCATACATGCATATACATACATACATACATACATACATACATACATACATACATACATACATACATGCATATACATACATACATACATACATACATACATACATACATACATACATACATACATACATACATACATACATACATACATACATACATACATACATACATACATACATACACAACTGGGGGCCTATATATAAACCGTCAAAGTCACGTGATAAGTCTGAGACCCCTGTGGTCCTGGAAGCATTTTGCCCATGCAGCCACAGATCAAGGGAGCATGGGTTTATAATGGTTTCATGTACTGTAAATGCTTGGTCTGAAATTGACAGGAGATTATATTGCATAAATAACTTATATTTGCGTAGAAAACTGAGAAAAAAATCGGTATCTAATGGTGCAAAATGAATACAATCCCTATTGTGGGTTAATGGTGATAGAAAGAGCAAGTATAGTGTAGCGTTGGTGGTGCAGTATTTTTGTACATAATTATCACTGATCCGATGACCATAGCGGCTTTTTATAAATGTCAAAATTCACAAAACTTAAAATAATTAAATGAATGGAGGTTCAATCCTTAATTGCCCATGAACACCTCCGGCGCATGGCCGGCGTTCCAACAAGCACGGGCCTGTTTTCGTGTATGGGAAGCCAGGGGATATATAGCATTCTCTGTCTCTGCACATACTAGTGACTCCTATGATAAAGGCATACCTGTTCAAATTGTCTGTATTTTTATAGCGTGCAGATGCATTTATCCAACGCACTTTTACAATATGCGTCCCCATTTGCACACATTCACACATTTGACAGTGGCATCCGTGGAAAGAACCAAAGGTAAAGGTAATAGAGCAATGCACATCCACTCTATAGCCCAGGTGCTGGACAAATGGCAGCACAAGAGAAAGAAATAGAGTCCGCAAAACACTGGTAAGGAATAACTCAGCTCCACTGGTTTATTAAACCATTTTGACCTGATATCAGATTCTAAAAATGTCTTCTACATCCAGTAGAAGACAGTTTTCTGAAAAATGTTTCTGTATCAGTGGTTCTCAATATTTCATGTCAAGAACCCCAAAAATTATATGTAATATGCCTCCGCCCCCCATCTGAAAATATGTTCTTCCAGGGACCCCCCAGAAGCAAAGATTTGAGTTAAAATGTTCACTCTGTAAGTCTGTAATAATATATATTCAAAGATTTGAGGCACATTTTCACGATTTTTCAAAAATAGCAGACCTACAAGTTCATAGCGCGGCACTCGGTGCCGCGCTATGGGCTTGTAGATCTGCTATTTTTCAATAGTTAAAACACCAAAAGGGGTTCCCGCCCAAAATGGGTTAATTCAACGTTTCGATCGAAACGTTGAATGACTAAACCTGTGATCTAAACGTTGAAACCACAGTGGGGCTGAGTTATTCCATATACCAGTGTTGTGGACTCTTATTTCTTTCTCAAGAGCCATGATGCACCCTCGGAACAGATGGGAATTCGGTATATTATGCCCGAGTTTATAGGAAACTTCGACACGAAGCCAGGAGGAGCCACGATCGACCCCGAGAAACCTCCAGTGGTTCCCTGCAGACATGGCGGCTCTAAACCTCCTGAGCTGCTGCCCAGCAGGAAGCAATATTGGCAGCGATATATAGTGTTCTTTTGCAATGTATTATGCCCTCCTGGTGAAACTCCTCAATCTCGGGTGAAAAGAGGCTGGCAACTGGGTATTGGGGCCCGGTGTATTGGGGCCCCATCTGTCTACACCAGGGGTGCCCACACTTTTTTGACCTGCGAGCTACTTTCAAAATGACGAGCTCGACAAGATCTACCCACCAAAAAACAGTATTATCCCATTGCTGATTTGTTTTTTTAAACCTAGCGGCACACTTGAGGAATAGAGGGGAGGAAATGGAACTGGTAGGGTTTAAAAATATATATTATAATACTACTGACATCTGTGCCCAACACACTTGAAAACAAAGACTTGCATTGTGGGTTTGAGCTGACAGGCACCTTTTGATGTCAATCAATCAAGTCACCTTAATTCAAGTGGCAGGTGGGGAGGGTGTAGACTCTAGTCTACACCCTCCCCAGACCAAACCATATAGCAGTAAGGAAAAAGAAAAAGAACTGTGGATCATATAGATAAATGGTAAATGATGCATTTATATAGCGCCTTTATCCAAGGCACTTTACATATTGTGCTTTACATTCACCCATTCACATACATACTGTACACCAATGCCGGAGGAAACCTGCATACAAGGCACTAACCTGCACATCGGGAGCAATTTGGTGAAGGTTCAGTGTCTTGCTCAGGGACACTTCGACACTAACTCTGGGGGAGCCCGGGTTTGAACTGGCAACCTTGTGGTTCCCATCCGGCCACTCTACACCTGAGCCACCGACGCCCCACAAGATATATAGATATACGCCAATATACTTCAATTCAGGCCAGTAGAACACTAGGGACTCTATTGTCGTCCATGCTAAACCCTGTATACCTAATCTACGTTGCCTTTTCTTTTTACTATTTTGAAAAACATTTTGAATAATTAAAATCTCCAATCTACATCGACACATTGTGAGCTTGTAGATGTGGCTATTTTAACTATTCAAAAATGTTTTTCAAAAACATAAAAAAAAAAAGGCAAAGTAGTTTAGGGATAAGGTTAGAATGGACGAAAATAGAGCCCTAGAAAGTTAGTACCTTTTCTGGTCATCTGAAAGAAAGACACTAAAGTTGTTTAGGAAGACACTAATGCAAGTGGAGGCTGAAACTTACACATTGAAAAACAAAGAAGGGTCCCGCACACCGCCAGAAAACTTGCCAAAAATGTTGCTCTTTATTCAACGTTTCGGTCTATTCGACCTTCATCAGGACAGACAATGATGAAGGTCGAATAGACCGAAACGTTGAATAAAGAGCAACATTTTTGGCAAGTTTTCTGACGGTGTTGCGGGACCCTTCTTTGTTTTTCAAAGATAACCTTTTAAGTATGCTTTATTGCCCTACGTGCATAAAGGTGTGCATCGGCCTTTTGCAAAAAAAATTAAACTTATACATTGAAATGACAATTTGAACTTCATGGCGCTGCGCATGTGGCCACTGCAGATGAATTTGAATGTGAGTTTGTGCCGTTGTTTTTGGCCCGAAGATCTGCAAAGAATTGTGGGTCTTGTAGTAAAATATCATGGAAACGAATGAACTGAATATCACAATATAAAACACATTTTCTCACACATTAAGTTCAAACATTAACCTTTATTGGTTGTATAACAGTAAAATAGCGACATATAGCTGTTGATGATTAAACTACACAATATGGTTTGGCTGTACTTATACGCTATAGTATGATTTTCAATGGACAGGTACAGGGGAAACCACAGTGGCCCAGGTCTAATTTAAGTAACACATAAATAGTTTTAAACATGCGTTTTTTACGAGGATTACCTTGTGGTAAGCTTACAAGGGCTAATAGAGATATTCCTTATAGCATTCTTTAGGGTAGGAGTACCATTTGTTATTCGCCCCGCCCCCGTCTCTCTTGTGCTCTTGGTGTCCTAAACGTGGATAATTGCGGTGAGTTTATCACGCCTCCGCATATTTTTCCCTCTCTTCTCCTAAAAAACCCTCACCTCCGTCGTTGGACCCGGTTCTGTCACAGGAGATTACGGGGACCGATTGCAAAAGACCAGAATGTGGCGCGGGGAGATTAGCCGGGCGCAATAGAAATAGCAACGGGGCCAATGAATTCCTAGCGAGGGGCCTTATCGTGCAATTACACGTTGACACGTTTAACCATTTTTCAGCCTGTTAATCCGAGGCCCCCCTCTTCTCTTTCCCTTTCCAAAAGCAAATCTATTTGTGCTGAGTGTGCCTCTCTCTCTCTCTCTCTCTCTCTCTCTCTCTCTCTCTCTCTCTCTCTCTCTCTCTCTCTCTCTCTCTCTCTCTCTACACATGCTCTGCAATTCTCTCTCTCCTTCGGTGAGAAACAAGAAACTGTTTTTTTTAGGCACGGGCAAGAAACTTTGCAAAGCAACAGCCGAACACATTTATGAAGTTTACTTTGTTTTAGTGATGGTATAAATCCAGAGTATATGAAATGTTGTTGGAGATGCTGCAGGCACCAGACTGTCTGTGTGTAGAATGCTTACACACCAAAGGCAGGGGAAATACAACTATAGAGCCCAAACGAAGCAGGACTTCTATGTGGACAAGTCAAGAATTGTAGGGAAAAGGAAATGTTTCCAACTCTTTGATATGTTGATTGTTATCCAAAGTCAGGGGAGAAGCTTCACGGAACAGTATACACCATATACGACCTTAGTTCGGCTTTTTCTCACCCAAGTTCAGATATTACAGTATAATACACAATAACTCAAATCATCTCTAATGACCCAAATATTAATGATTCTATTTTATTTTTCCAAAGATGCACTACGAAAAGTTCTGTACGGAATTTCAGAGTAAACTGGCACTGCAAGTAAATATGGGCATTCCAGCACATATACGTGTGTGTGTGTGTGTGTGTGTGTGTGTGTGTGTGTGTGTGCGTGTGTGCGTGTGTGCGTGTGTGCGTGTGTGCGTGCGTGCGTGCGTGCGTGCGTGCGTGCGTGCGTGCGTGCGTGCGTGCGTGCGTGCGTGCGTGCGTGCGCGCGTGCGTGCGTGTGTGTGCGCGTGCGTGCACTCAAAGTTTCAGTCACTCGTCCATGCGCTTATGGGCAACACACAATGATGATTACAAGCTTCAGCGAATTCCTGAAACAGACGGGAGGCTCCGCAGCTGCACCGTAGCCTGCATGCGAGCCACGGGGTCCAGCACGGGCCAATTCACTGGAAACACAGTGCACGCACGCACGCACGCATGCATGCACAAACGCACACGCACACACACAAATGAAAAGCTGGGTGGTTGTGGTTGTTGTAACTATCTATGTGTACAATTGTTTCTAAGAAGACGGAGCAAATAAACCTAAAGTTGTGATAAAGCACGAAGAAATCTGTATTATACAAAATATAAATGCAATAACAAGAATCATGGAAGAGCTATAGAGAAGTGTTGAATTACTACAGCGTTATTCATAGTCTGGATTTTCGGCGGTGAGGTGACCACTGAACTACAACATGACGTCACGAGCCGCGGTGAAGAGCAAACCACCGCCACCGCCACCACCCCCAGCCCTTCTCTCTGTTTTTACGATTATTTCAGCTCCGGTGGTCACCTCACCACCGAAGTGGTGGTCACCCCACCACCGAAAATCCAGACTATGATTGAGCCTTAACTAAATCTATCTGTCAGATAGATTTGTGTCACATCTGTGTGAAATATGGATGTGTCTCCTTGTGAATGGATTGTTTGTAGGTATACTAGTATAAAGGTTGGTTCATTGTAGGTAATAACTCTCAGTTTCACCACGTCTCAGAGTTGAATTCCAAAAAGATACCCTCCTGACATAAGATGGTGCCCCTTGGGATAAAGTTTCAAATCTCTAGCAAAATCTGCCTTTTAGATGTTACCTCACCTCTTCCACATATGATTTGCCATAACCCATTTTGAGCGGGTACCCCTTTTGGTGGTTACATACATTATGTTATAATTTAGCTATTGAAAAATAGCAGATCTACAAGCTCATAGCGCGGCACCGAGTGCCGCGCTATGAACTTGTAGGTCTGCTATTTTAGAAAAATCGTTAAAATGTGCCTCAAATCTTTCAGAAAATTGTCATGATTTAGAAAACATTTTTTTTAATTTCGACGTCAGGCCTGAATGGATTAAGTTACGATACTGTGTATCAGAAATCTTCGTAAACATGTCATTGTTCCGACTGCATGCTCACTAGTCGGACCGATTACTAACCCTATCCCTAACCATAACTGCACAGGGTGACTCTTAACCGGCCACGTATAGACTTCGGGCTATAACGGGATGTTGGACTAAATGCACAGTCCCCCAAAATCTTTACCTTCTTCCAGACGAAGCACATTTGGAACATTATTTGTTTGCATTCGCACGTTACGCCTTTCCCTTTTCACACTCCAGGGATCAAAAAGACAGCGTGATGTGTATAGTTCCGTCATGGGTTCTCAATTCAATTAGAGGCTTTTATAACAATCAATTAGGGAGTACCCCCTGGATCTCCCCAGGGGCCTTTAATCATCGCAGACCGTCTGCTCTGACAGCCACCGGGGACACGGGAGGGACCTCTAGCAGACGGAGCCAAGGCAGCTTGGGCACACGCTGAGCAGTTGGGAATTTGTATAAACATTTTGACGTGTTTAGCTCCTGATTACATTTCGTTTTTAATGAGTTTATTGGCATTTTTCTTTTAACCAATTTAGGCCTGACGTTGAAAAAAAGAAAAAACGTTAGCTCTGAAAGAATATATATTCAAAGATTTGTGCCGCATTTTCAGGATTTTTCAAAAATATCAGACCTACAAGCTCGTAGCGCGCCACTCGGTGGCGCGCTATGAGCTTGTAGGTCTGATATTTTTCAATAGCTAAAGTATAACATAATGCTTAGTTAAAACACCAAAAGGGGTTCCCGCCCAGAATGGGTTAAATTAAATATAAGTTTTCAAGGTTGGGAGTGAGGTACACAGGGTAAAAAAAACAATTTCAGAACTTGTTTATTTGGAATTGAAAAACGGATTCATTTTCTCAACGGTTGTGTTTTTATCGGTAGCCATTCCCCCCCCCCCCCCCCCTTTTGGTTACAGTCTCCTGTTCTCTTGAATACATTTAATTTGGAATATTTCTAAAGGTTGGAGTATAATATTTTTACTCTAAAGCAGTGCTGATTGATGACACCAAAGGGGTTATGAACACGGTTGCGGCGGGGCAAAGTTGTGGGATCGTGTGTAAGAACTTAGGGGTCTTATCTGGTGCCGGTTTCATTATTAATTTTGCAATTCTTAATGATCTTATTTTAGGTGGACTCTGATGTGTATTGGGGAGCTGTTTGGAGTTCCGGGGCCCATGACAATGTATCCCACTGGGGCCAGTCAGTCATGTCTTTGAGGGCCCCTGTTTGGCCCATGCAGGCCTGCAGGGACCCAAGGATTCTTTGTATTCTCACTCAATTCAGTTGTATATCGCTATAGTTACCCATTTAGGACTGACACCAGATTCTGTCACTCTATGTCAGCGGTGCTCACACTATTTCATGTCAAGGACCCCAAAAAATATATGTATTTGGCCTCCGACCCCCATCTCAAAATATGTAGTTCCAGGGACCCCCCCCCCCCCCCCCCCCCCAGAAGCAAAGATTTGAGTAAAAAACGTTCGCTCTGAAAGAATACATATTCAAAGATTTGCGCCACATTTTCACGATTTTACAAAAATAGCAGACCTACAAGCTCGTAGCTATGAGCTTGTAGATCTGCTATTCTTCAATAGCTAAAGTGAGAAAGAGAGAGTGACTTTTTGGCTAGCAGGAGACCTTTTAACTCTGTTGGGCGATTACCTTGGTGAGCCAAAGTTCATGTAATTAGGATAAATGCCGCCTTCTCTCACTCTCTCTCTCTCTCTCTCTCTCTTCTCTATCTCTCTGCGTTAGACCATAGACATTTGATAGAATTTGTATCTTTGCCTCCGATTCTAATTTCTAAACTTTAAAATCCTTAGTGTTAATGTAACTCTGAGTGTACAAATGATGGAGCACTCTTTCAGTCACAGACCCACAAGGGCCTATTTGGTTCCTAACTGTCAATCAATTAGCAGCGGACCCCCTGGAACGCAGTCGAGGACCCATATATAACCTTAACGTGTTATGCTTATCGTTTAGCTCTACCAATTCTAACTCCAATCTGAAACTTAACCCATTTTTGGTGGGAACCCCTTTTAGTGTTTTAAACATTATGTTGTAATTTAGCTATTGAAAAATAGCAGATCTACAAGCTCATAGCGCTCCACCGAGTGGCACGCTACGAGCTTGTAGGTCTGCTATTTTTTGAAAAATTGTGAAAATGTGGTGCAAAATGTTGAATATATATTCTTTCAGAGCAAACGTTTTTAACTCAAATCTTTGCTTCTGAGGGGTTCCTGGAACAACATATTTTCAGATGGGGGTCGGCGGCCCAATTACATATATTTTTGGGATCCTTGACATGAAATATTGAGCACCTCTGACAAACATAGGTATTTCAGAAAACTGTCAGAATTTAGAAGACATTTTTTAAATTTCAGGCCTAAATGGGTTAAACATACATTAACCGCCGACCTTCCAAACGAACCTTGAGAAATAAGAGGCCGCTATAGATTTTCCTGTGCAAGTGCAAGAGCGCACGGCCGCACGTGCACTTGTGCACTGCACCCACGGTCCTTCATGTTGGCTGCACAGGAATCTGTTCTCCCCGGGCAACCGTCATGCTGGATTGTCTATATCTCTCATTTCCCCGCAGCAGCTCGCCCCCCTCCACTCTGGGCCCATTAGGGGACAAAAGCAAGGGTCCCATGGGTCCCATGCTGCCAGTCAATCAGCCTTGAACGAGGACTCTATGCAAATGAGAGAGAGAGAGAGAGAGAGAGAGAGAGAGAGGGAGAGGGAGAGGGAGAGGGAGAGGGAGAGGGAGAGAGAGAGAACAGAGACACAATTGTTTGGAACATTTCACTGAGCCACGCAGCTGCAACTCAACTGCTCTTGTCCATGATGACATTTAGGTGACGCTGCCCCTTCCTTCCTATAACTCCAAATATCATATTTAACTCCTCCCAGTAACTCCTTTGCCTTTCAAATCTGTCCTCATGGTGGCAACAGCCCCATTTCACGTTTTGGCCTATATATAACTCTTGAACTAGGTCGTACGATCAACAACTTTTCCCCTTCTCGGGATTCCTTGGATCACGACTCAATTTATAGGCCCTTTTTGTGCCAGATTCTTGTTTTCGGCCATAGTGCATATTCATCACAAACACATGTTTTGCTACTGGAATCGGCACAAGTCATCTCTGGGACCATGCGATCGTGTTGCACAAGTCCGAATGTTCAGATCCCATGATTCCAATTGGCTAAGACTGTCTTCCAACGTTTACAGGCCCTGGATAGGCAACCTTGCCTGGTGGAGACTTTTCTATAGTTTATTGTATTATTTGGTTGTTCATTTGGTTACTGCTACTGTTTTATGTGGCTGTATGCACTTCTGGATATGTGTTCGGATTTGGAAGTATCAAGAAACATTGCCAACAACCATAACATGGCTCAAGAACCTTGCGCACGCACGCACGCACGCACGCACGCACGCACGCACGCACGCACGCACGCACGCACACGCGCACACGCACACGCACGCACACTCTGAAGGGTAATGGTTGGCATGTACAGTACACACTCACTGAGGAGCTGTCCAAGTACTGAAATGTTCTCTAACACAGTGGTTCACAAACCTTTCAGCTAATTTATGGAATTTCATAGATTCTTCTTTGGTTTCTTCATGATATTACTGGGGAGGAAAAAATCATTGGATTTCGTTATTAATTCAGGAAAAGTTTTAGCTTTTTTGGTAATGTTTTTTTTAAATGTTTTGAAATAATAATAATCAGGAAACGAAAACTATTGTCACAATCTGGTGGTGGTGGGGGTGAGGACCCAAATGCAGGACAGCCAGGCAGGTATAGTGATCAAAACCCACGTTTGGGTATTTTATTTAACAGGAGGTGAACAGAACAGAAATACAGACTAAAGCAGAGTGACACCAAACAATGAACCGACAACGACTGACTGGGGAACAAGACTAATATACACAGGAGGGCTGATTACACATGAGAAACACCTGGGGAAGACATGAACATAGAACCAAAACAACTAGAACAAGAACATAGAAATGCAACATCTAGATAAGCAGAACATAGAATCAAAACAAGTAGAACATAACATAGAAAAACAACATCTAGATGAGCAAAGTCTGAGACCGTGACAACTATAAGGGGACCCATTAGCAATGTGACCCAGTGTTTGGGAAAAGGTGCTCTAAAAAGGGTAGTGGATCAGAAGTCGTAAGGCTGTAGCACTATACTTTACTGTAAGTAATGCAATGTTCTTCATACAGATATTATGTTGAAGTTACCATCTATACCAGTTGGTCCTTGAGAGTGTTCCAGTTGGTCCCTCAGCTAAATGATGGAGAGTTGGTATAACCAAATGGACCCTTATAGATCTTTAACTCTTGAGAGCGTCAAATGAAACGGGTATACGACGGGTCCATTTGGTTTCATTTGACGCTCTCAAGAGTTAAATCATTGTTAAACATAATCTGCATTATTTCATTTTCAAGAAGTCTATACACAATTAGAGAATGTAAAAAAATGTATATATATATTTTGATCAACCGTTTGCCTGTTATCTCTCCTATGGTACCACAAAAATATTAGAGGTCTGAGAGGCTAAATGTCATGGTGGCTCGAATGCCGAATAAATAATGGACCTTGATACAAAAAGGGTTGAAATCCCCTGATCTATATACTGTTTACCATCTAATAATCTATTGTATTTTGGCACCAACCCTTCTGGCCCCAATCTCTGTTATACTACTGTAGGTACATGCATGGGTCAAGATGGTTCGTTGGTTAGAGCCGTCCATGCCAAATAACCATACCGGCGACAGCCCAATTTCCTCTCCTTTTTGAGATATATAGGGAAAAGAAAAAAATGCATGGAGCCTTCTTGTGAATCTGCACTGTGGAAACACAAGACAAAACACACTGCCTCTACATCAGGCCAGTTACCTCAAACATCTTGCCACTTTTCATGGCTAATTGGAGTGAAAAAAGGGGCGGGGGGGTGGTTGAAGGGGGGGGGGATGACTGGTAGAAACTAGAAGGTAGAAAGAGAGAGAGAGAGAGAGAGAGAGAGAGAGAGAGAGAGAGAGAGAGAGAGAGAGAGAAGGCGGCATTTATCCTAATTACATGAACTTTGGCTCACCAAGGTAATCGCCCAACAGAGTTAAAAGGTCTCCTGCTAGCCAAAAAGTCACTCTCTCTTTCTTTCTTTATTTCTCTCTCTCTCTCTCTTCTCTCTCTCTCTCTCTCTCTCGCTCTCTCTCTCTCTCCCCCTCTCTCTCTCTCTCTCCCCCCTCCCCCCCCTCCCTCCCTCCCTCTCTCTCTCTCTCTGCTTTGTGAACCACAGATTGCAGGTGAGGTTCTCGATTCTGTAGAAAAACCTCTCGTCTTGCCCTCCCTTTCTTGCCTCATGCCACCCTGCAGACGAAATAGCCCGCAAATTAGTCTAAATTATGAGTTAGAGTGATGCACTGGAGTGATTCAGTGGCTCTGAGAAACCCTGTGTGTGTGTGTGTGTGTGTGTGTGTGTGTGTGTGTGTGTGTGTGTGTGTGTGTGTGTGTGTGTGTGTGAGAGAGAGCGTGCGTGCATGCGTGCGTGCGTGCGTACTTGAGTGTGCGCACACAGTATACATGTTTGCCAGTGGCCCCTGCGTGCGTGCGTGCGTGCCTGCGTGCGTGCGTGCGTGCGTGCGTGCGTGCGTGCGTGCGTGCGTGCGTGCGTTACTTGAGTGTGCGCACACATGTAGTATACATGTTTGCCAGTGGCCCCTACATGCGTGCGTGAGTGCGTGCGTGGGGCTGTGAGAGCCCGTGCGCCCCCTGAGGGTAGTTTATATTCTCATTATGATGTGTTGACCCGTGGCAGTCCTTGTGAGGTATAGGGCAGGGGACCATTAGTCACACTACTTAGCCTGTCTGTCAATATACTCCGCGCATGAGTGTGTGTGTGTGTGTGCGCACGCGTGCGTGCGCGCAGTTGTGTGTGTGCGAGAAACTATATGATTTTACTAATTTACAGCTCCATCTCAATGAATTAGAAAAGTTCATTTTCTTCAGAAAATCAGATAGGACTTTTCTGTTTGGATGTATGGGCTGTCAAGGCCAGAAGAGTCGTTTTTTGCCACTCAGTATGCGTTCCCGAACTTCCCGCATAACCTCCGGGTATGATGATGATGTCACTCGCATACCCTCTATTGAGGTGTTATGGAAGCCCATGGGTTTGCTTCGATAACAGCCGTAAAGGCATTTGTATTGTTGAGTCTCATGTCTCACACCTTCCTCTTGACAATACAACCTAGATTATCTGTGGGGTTCATGTCAGGCCAGTTCGCTGGTCAGTTAAGCACAGTAATAACATGGTCAGTACACCAGTTACTGGTGCTGAGTTTAAAATCAGAAATATCAAAGCAGGTCACGGGTGAGAGTCACAGCAGTGGTTCCCAAACCTTTTCATGTCAAGGACCCCCAAATGGACACTAAATAGTCTGCGGACCCCCATTTGAAGAGATATGCCAGGGACCCCCGTAAGAGAAGATATTTACGGCTCTAGCAGTGATCCTCAACCCGTTTAATTTCAAGGACCCCCCAGTTTGACATGCATATTAGTCTACGGACCCCCATTTAATGGCATTTCTATCTCTGGGACCCCCAATTTATATATTGTAAAATCAATGTTAATTTAACTCACACAGAGTGTACAAATGGAACCAAATGGACCCGTTAGGGTCCATTTGGTTCCATTTGTACACTCTCAGAGTTACAGACCCATAAGGGTCCATTTGGTTCCATTTGTACACTCTCAGAGTTACAGACCCATAAGGGTCCATTTGGTTCCATTTGTACACTCTCAGAGTTACAGACCGGACCACACTTTGGGCACCAATGCCGTACAGCAAATCCGCCGCTCAGGAATCGACCCTGGGACACGAACACACGATGCCATGCGTCAACGCCTATGTGGTACGTGCCTTAACGGCAGCCGCATTGGTACAATTATCATTGTTTCAATTATTTATCTATCATAAATATCTCTCTATTTTATCAAAATGCAAACGTATAGTCACGGCTAGTATTCCCGAACGGGGTACATGAACACACAGCCGTGAAAGTAAACATATATGGATTTATGTGTTTAATTTGCCTGTCAGTTTACTGTGCGTGTGTGTGCGTGCGTGCGTGGGTGCGTGCGTGCGTGCGTGCGTGCGTGCGTGCGTGCGTGCGTGCGTGCGAGCGAGATGGATAAAACCATATGCTAATCTGAGACGGGGAGTGGAAAGGGGATTTGCTGTATGAAGAACGGAGGAAGGCGAGCATGCTTGTTAGCGATAGCCCGGCCTAAGATTCCTACACACACCCACCACCCTGATCCACGTGCACTGCAGTGACGGTGTGACTGTGTGCGTGCGTGTGTGTGTGTGTATGCGTCTGCGCACGTGTGTGTGTGTGTATAGGAGGATGATCTGTGCTGGCAGTAGACTGGTCGTGGTCTCAGATTAAACACGGAGAGAGAAGGATTCAGTCTGAAGGTATTTACACATTCTCATTATGATACCCAATCTGAGCCTCGTGCGCACACACACACACACACACACACATACACATGCATGCACGCACGCACACAAACGCATGCTATAAACACATGCGTGCACAATGGGTACACGACTAACTTTCAGCCGGCGTCAACGCTAAGTGTTGTTCCGCTGCATAATATTGTTGACCGGGGCGTCCTTCTTTTATCTTTTTACACTAATTCTCTTTGCTGAAAATACAGCAGCTTCTTGTCGGCCAACAGAGGTGATATGTTAGATGTGTCAAAAGTACATACTTAAAGCAATATTACACGAGAGGGTGTGGTTTAACGTGATTATTGCCACGACAGTGATGCGGTCAGGAACGAGACGTAGTCGAGTTCCGCAAGTCATACTCAATCATATAGAGTTCGATATCAAGTTATCCCATTTTGGGCGGGAACCCCTTTTGGTGTTTTAAACATTATGTTATAATTTAGCTATTGAAAAATAGCAGATCTACAAGCTCATAGCTTGTAGGTCTGCTATTTTTGAAAAATCGTGAAAATATTTATTTCAGGCCTAAATGGGTTAAATGTGCGGTTTCCAAGCACAAGCACGACTTATTCACATCCTATCGATATGCAAGTTGCATTTCATCACACCCGGAAGTTATGCAAAAAACGCCTGGCAAAAAACTACTTCCTGGCCTTGACAGCCCCATACGTCCAAACAGAAAAGTCGTTAAATTCACTTTGCCACTCGATTTGCCACTCACTTCATGCATGGCCATACCCTCTATATAGTCTAGTCATGTAGCAACATCCCTATAGCAGTAAACTTCACCCTCCCACTGCATTGTTTGTTTCCACGCAAACTTTCTGAAGCCGAGACAAGTTGGGGTCTTTTTTTTCTCTTCCACGCATCTGGAGAACAGAAGCGACAGAGAGAGAGAGAGAGCGCGAGAGACAGAGAGAGAGAGAGCGAGAGAGCGAGCGAGGGAGAGAGAGAGAGAGATGGCGCAGGGACATGTCAGGATGAGAGAAGAAGACTGGGAACAGCAGTAGGGGAACACAACGGGGGCAGCCATCCTTTAAACGGCAGGGAGTTATCGCCTGACGACAGGGCCTCCGTTCAGACGCTGTAAAAAGCACATGTGAAGATGTATTAGTGCTCCCTGGTATCCACGCACTGCCAACAAGAGGGCCGCGCGCCCAGCCACGCGTGCGTGTGTGCGTGTGCGCTCATGCGTGTAGGCACTGCATCTGTATATTATGTTTTGTTTTGCATGTGTGTCTCTGTTTGCATCCATCTTCGCGTGCATGCGTGTCTGTATGCCACTTGCGTTTGTGTGCGCGTGTCCGTGTGTGTGTGTGTGCGTGTCCGTGTGTGTGTGTGTGTGTTGTGCAGAGCAGGATGTGGCAAATATACGTGATTTTCTTTTTTTTATAGCTTCCTCCAAATTCCCTTAGCGAGCGTTGCTAAGGTGCTTTAGGCATGGGATTAGCCCGGGGGCTGGCAGAATGTATCATACATTCTGTAAGACAGAGAGACAGAGCGTGCGTGTGCGTGCGTGCGTGTGCGCGTGGAACTGTGCGTGTGTGCGTGTGCGTGTTTGCGTGCAGACAGAGTGAGGTTTGAAGAAAGGAAGTAGGGGAAAAAGTGAAGGAAAGGAGAGAATGAAAAAGGGTAGACGCGGACGGCTCAACGAGAAGAAAGTGGACGGACAAAGAAAAGCAGAAGACAGGTTGTGTAAACACGCTGAGACAAAGGAGCACGGTAATAATTAACTCTGTGGGGTGGCGGCGGGCAGCGGGGGAAAGTAATACACAAGTGCACTTACCTACCCCATTTAGACATGAGGACGATTCTACAAATGTCTTCTAAATCAAACCCTATGTTTCTATGTCAGTGGTTCTCAACCCTTTTCATGTCAATGACCCCCAGAATTTATATGTAATTGGCCACCGACCCACCCATCTGAAAATCTGTTGTTCCACTGGGACCCTACACCCAGAAGCAAAGATTTGAGTTAAAAACGTTGTCTCTGAAAGAATATACATTCAAAGATTTGCGCCACATTTTCATGATTTTTCAAAAAATAGCAGGTCTACAAGCTTGTAGCTTGCAGATCTGCTATTTTTCAATAGCTGAAGTATAACATAATGCTTAAAACCGTCCTGAATGGGTTCTGTACGTAGGTACATTTTTGAGGTATTTGCACTTTACTTGAGTAGGTCAAATGTTGTGTACTTTTACTTCTACGATTTTTAGCGGCGTTTCTCCATCGGTTTTCCGAAAAACGCGGCCGGTGTGCAACCACCTTTACTCCTCTACAATTATTTGAAAACTTTAGTTACTACTTTAGTTACTAGTTACTAGCCTACTTTGTGGGTAGTATTACAAAACATTTCGCTCACAATGCGTCGCATCGCGACGCATTGTGAGCTTGTAGATTGCCTATTTTCAAATGATTTTCCATACATGAACTGGGGACATTCTGCAATTTGGATGCTTTTGTACTTGAGCACATTTTGAATTGGGGACTTCGACTTGTAACAGAGTGCATTTTACATTGCAGTATTGATACTTAAGTAAACCATTTGAGTAGTTTTCCCACCACCGGTGGCAGGGGGTGACACGGAGAAGATGGATGGATGGATGGATGGATGGATGGATGGATGGATCGATGGATGGATCGAAAGAAAGGAACTGAAAGATGAAGTGAGAAGTCATTTTCCTTGTCTCTTGCGAACCGTTGCATCAGCCTCATGTGCTAACCGAGGGCAACCAGCGGAATTAATTGTAGGGAAAAAGAAACGAGTTTTGAAGACATCAAATGATTCCCCTCTTCGCCCCCAACCCACTCTATATTTTTGATGTTTTCATTCCTTGGCCATATTACTGTCTAGTCGGGCAGCCTGTGGGTGCAAACTGGGCTGAAATGGAACGAATGGATTATAGAATTATTATAAGATGCTCCTCAAACTTAACAGACTGTGATATGTTATTCGTGTGAATGGAAACAAACACCGATACAAATATATCTCACAAAATAAACACCTTTAACTTGGATGCTAGTAATCCTATTTTGTGACTAGTGTGTTCACTGACATATTCAACCTCTCCAGGTCCCATCATAACCCCTGTTGGTGTTTTAAGTATTATGTTATACTTTTAGCTATTGAAAAATAGCAGATCTACAAGCTCATAGCGCGGCACCGAGTGCCGCGCTACGAGCTATTTTTTTTAAATAGTGAAAATGTGGTGCAAATCTTTGAATATATATATTCTTTCAGAGCGAACATTTTTAACTCAAATCTTTGCTACTGGGGAGTGACTCACTTTGACTCAGAGTGTCAGAGAAAATGAGTCGTAGCAAAAACAATTGAGTACGTTTCCCACCACTGGGTTCTTATACTGTTGGGTTGACACCAGGTGAAGAAGACGGCCTATACATTACATCACTGGGATATTCAAACCAGCTCAGTGGCCTTGTGGTTAGAGTGTCCGCCCTGAAACTGGGAGGTCGGGGTTCGATCCCCGGCCAGGTCATACCAAAGACTGTAAAAAATGGGACCCAATGCCTCCCAGCTTGGCACTCAGCATCAATGGGTTGTATTGGGGGTCAAATCTACTAATCAAATGATTCCCGAGCGCGGCGCACGCTGCGGCTCAACGCTCCTTGGCTGCGGCTCACCGCTCCAAGAGATGGGTCAAATGCGGAGAACAAATGTCACTGCGGTAACGTGTGTGACAAATCGTACGACTTTGACTTTGACTTTGACTAAGGGCTCCATTTTCGTCACCGCTAAACCCCTTATGCCTAAACTTCTTTGCCTTTTTTACTATTTTGAAAAACATTTTTGAATAGTTCAACTAGCCAATCTACATTGACACGATGTGAGCTTGTAGACTGGCCATTTTAACTATTCAAAAATGTTTTGCAAAATAGTTAAAAAAGGCAAAGAAGTTTAGGGATAAGGGTTTAGCGGTGACTAAAATGGAGCCCTAAAGGTGCAGTTCAGACCCTGGATGGTTAGAGCGGCGCGATTTCATACAAAGTCAACGCAAGGACGAGAATTGCGCGAACCGGTGCGGCTTCAGACGCTATATCTAGCCTCATAATCACTGTATTGAAAACCGTCCCAGCCCTACTTCATAGACTTTCACGCTTGAGTGCATGTGGTCGCATGCAGGCGTGTGCTTTTCTGTAGACACGTGTGTGTGTGTGTGTGTGTGTGTGTGTGTGTGTGTGTGTGTGTGTGTGTGTGTGTGTGTGTGTGTGTGTGTGTGTGTGTGTGTGTGTGTGTGTGTGTGTGTGTGTGTGTGTGTGTGTGTGTGTGTGTGTGTGTGTGTGTGTGTGTGTGTGTGTGTGTGTGTGTGTAGCAGGTCGGGGGATAAGGCTAAGTTCCGTGTGATAGTGTGCGGTGCCGGCCCGTGCGTTAGATCTCCTGTTACTCTCTCCTCCTTTGCAACCTGACCCGCCTGTGTTTGGGCTACTTGACACAATGAACCTACCTGACACAGACTGATTTCTCCCTCTCTCTCTCTCTCCCTGTGTGTGGGTGTGTGTGTTCCCTCGCTTCCTCTTTCTGTTCAGTTCGGCCTCATTCACACATGAGTCACAGCTCTCTCTCGATCGGTGTGTCCTGTCTCTCCTGTGTGTCGCACGGCTCGCAATGCATTTCCAATGGGAGTCATTGTGGTTTGATGACACAACCTGGAACACAAGGTTGTGTCAGCAAACCATGTGTGACTCCCGTTGGAAATGCATTGCGACACCAGTGTTGCTTTCGTCGACTAAAACCAAGACGAAAAATGTTCGTCGACAACCTTTTTTCCCCACACGAACCCCTCCCTTGCGCCCTATTCTGGGCACGTCGTAATGAGCGAACATTCGGTGAAATTAAGTGCAAATCTGCCTTGATTTGTCTTGATCTACAAGCCCACTGCGGTTATTTTCGGTGAAGACATTAATGCGTAAAACAGGGAAGGGGACCAAATATATAGAGCCCAGAGAGACCCCAGTCAACGCAGTACGTGTTGGGTCATCCATCTTCAACCGCTTATCCGTAGTCGGGTCGCGGGGGCAACGGCTCCACCAGAGAGCTCCAGACTTCCCACACCACAGCAACATTAGTGACTTCATTCTTGGGGATCCCGAGGCGTTCCCGGCAGATTTTGTTGGCCTGCCAGGGGGTCTCCTTCCAGTGGGACGTGCATCGAGGACCTCCCTATAGGGAGACGCCCCAGAGGCATCCTTACCAGATGCCCGAAACACCTAGGCTGGCTCCTTTCCAATCGAAGAAGCAGCGGTTCTACTCCGAGTCTCTCTCGTGTGACTGAACTTCTCACCCTATCTCTAAGGGAGATGCCAGCCACCCGTCTGAGCAAACTCATTTCAGCCGCTTGTATCCGCAACCTTATTTTTCTGGTCACGGCCCACACTTCATGACCATATATAGGTGAGAGTATAGGACAAAATTGCTCAGTAGACAGAGAGCTTTGTCTTCTGGCTCAGTTTTTTTTCTCCTCACAACAGTGATTTAAAAACCGCACAGTATAGTTAACACCACCAGTGCAAAATATACAGCATCAATAATTCAATATGTTTAAAAGCTAAGCCCCTAAGCCTCTATAACAAAAATTAAAAACACCTTCAATATTTTATTTATTTTAGAAATTGTTAATCTTTCACTCAATAGGGACAACTACCGTCGCAGGTTGGTGATGTCATGATGTCCATGTGTGGTCCAGCCCTATAAGGAATGTGGAATGCATTTTGTAACTAAAACACAACTTAATACTTTAGAGTGCCGTGTGATATTCTTCTATTCTTCTGAGATTCTTCTATGCCTTAAGTCTTAAAGGGACACTTCTATGCAAACATATATATGCTAAGGACGTTTAGAAGATTTAGAACACTTTCCTGGGGTCTTTATGTGTGTAATATGTGGTTTTAGATTTTAGCAGTGTCCATGATGTCACAGACACTGGGCTCACTTCCTTCCTCGACTACAATTCCCATAATGCTTCAGCTTTGGTGCACTTTTCCTCCTTGTGGATAGGGAGACAACATGTAGCCCAGGAAGGAAGTGAGACCAGTGCCTGTGACATCATGGACACTGCTAAAATCTAAAATATCTAAAACCACATATTACACACATAAAGACCCCATGGAAAGTGTTCTAAATCTTCTAAACGTCATTAACATATGTTTTTGCAAAAAGGGTGAAGTGTCCCTTTAATGCATAGATGGCTTATTAGCCAGGGATCCTTTTAATGTTTTACAGATGATGAACATGAAGTCATTTTTGAGTGGTGCAACCACTCCTATAGACAGCTATGTGTGTGTCTGGGTCTGTCCCTGTGTCCCTGGCTGTGACCGAGAACGAAAATAGCGTTTGTTCACCACCAAGTGTCACTGTTTGGGCTTGTACAGTACAGTATACAGTACAGTACCACTCACTTCAGACGGGTCTGATTTGTCCTTCCCTCCGCGTCCCTTCTCTCTCTCCCTCTCTCTTATCACTCTCTCTCTCTTTCTCGAACCATCTGTCTCTTTTGTGTGCGTGTGCACGTGTGTGCATGTGCACGTGTGTGTGTGCGTGCGCGCGCGCGACTTGTGAGCGTTCACGTTTTGTGTTACTTTGCAAAGTAAAGTGAAAAAGACGAGACGAAAAGCCAGCGTGGAATAGCAGATCTACAAGCTCGTAGCGCGCCACCGAGTGGCGCGCTACGAGCTTGTAGGTCTGCTATTCCACGCTGGCTTTTCATAAGTGTCCGTCCAGGCCCTTCCATCCACCTCCACCCGTTTACTGTTACCGCATGATCTCATTATAGGCCTATGAAAGGGGACAAGTAATGCAATCTGGCACAGTGTGGCAAGGCCTGTGTGTGTGTGTGTGTGTGTGTGTGTGTGTGTGCTTGTGCGCGCGAGTGAGCGTGCGTGTGCGTGCGCGTGTGCGTGCGCGTGTGCGTGCGTGTGTTGATTACCCTGAACAGCAGTCAACAGGGTCTCCATTTCATCCACTTATCTGCTCTAGAAGTAATCATCTGATCAGGTAGTCTATCTCTCTCTCTCTCTCTCTCTCTCTCTCTCTCTCTCTCTCTCTCTCTCACACACACACACACACACACACACACACACACACACACACACACACACACACACACACACACACACACACACACACACACACACACACACACGTACAACAACAACAACTGTACTCCAGGTAGAGTGCATGGACTACATGCACATATACATATACGTTGTTACTTGTGTAACATGTAAATGTGGAGAATTCAGACACATTCACACATTTCATTTGAAGTTTCTTTTAAAACTTCATATACAAAGTAGTATATACTGTATATAGGCTACCTTTTTCCTACTTGATTCCACCTTCGTTTCAATGTTGTCCATATAGTTATTCAGCAGTTTCCAAATTGGCCTGAACATTTTGTGTCGGTAAAACATGTCAAATATGCAATAACCATTGTATACCCCGTCAGTCTGCCTGCTGTGTCCCTTTTATGCCTATTCATGGAGATCTGAGTCTGTCTGGGTCTCTTTCATAACCATATATGGAGTTCTGTGTCAAGGCATGCCCAATTATGGCATTTATAGGCCATGCAGTCTTTAGGCCAGGAGGTTTTCAACCCTTTTCATGTCAAGGCCCATGTCATCCGATATACCATTAGGAGAGATAACAGGCAAACGTTGACCAAAATAACAATTATTCTACTTTCTCTAATCATATTAGACGTCTTGTAAATTAAGTGATGCAGACATTTAACAATAATTTAACTCTTGAGAGCGTAAACTTGCGGGTCCATTTGGTTTCATTTTACGCTCTCAAGAGTTAAACATCTATTGGTCCATTTGGTTACCAACTCTACATCATTCAGCTGTATGGGGACCAACTGGAACCCTCTCAAGGACCACTGGTGGTCCCCGGACCACTGGTGGTCCCCGGCCATCTATAGGCCATCAGTGTACCCCAAAGCCTAACGTGCAGTTCTATCTATATTATACTATGACATTACTACAGTGAAAAGTCTGAATACTAAATTGTTTTTTAATATGTGTTTTTCATTGTGGGACTGCAATTTGAACCAATTCGGTAGAATGGCCCATATGGCCATATCAGTCGGTTTGTCATGTTCTGGGCAACCTTCTATGGGACCGACTCAACGCACAGTACTCCCTCGGGTCGTCTGCAGTGCAGAGGGTATGCGACGTGTGTGACATCATCATCATATCCGAAAGTTATGCTGGAACGCCTTCTGAGTGGCAAAAAAAACCCTACTTTCTGGCCTTTACAGCACAGAAAAGATTGCATTAAACAACGTTAAACTCACCTTGCCACTCGATTTGCTCACTTACTCACTTTATGCATGCGCATATACCCTCTTGAAAGACCTATAGGAATATTGTCCAATCACATGAGGGCAATTATAGCGTGCAATCGTCGTCCAATCAGAAGAGAGAACAAAAAGACCATGCAATAACATAAGCAATCAGCCTATACTCTGCGAGAGTGATGTCTCAGAATCAGAATCAGAATCAATCTTTATTGTCACATCACATTACAAGTGAAAAACTTGGTTGTGCAGGCTCATCATTGCAGTGAAAAGATAGAGAAAAGAGAGGAGCATAAAGTGCATAATATGACCAATGTGAGTGCATAATAAAAAAAAAGGTCATACTGAATGTATATGTACGAATGTAAATAAAAAGTCTGCATGAATCAGTTCGGTCTTTCGGTCTATAGCCAACAGCAACACGGCATTCCGTAGCGCGCCACCGAGTGGCGCGCTACGAGCTTGTAGATCTGCTATTTTTGAAAAATCGAAGAACGAAGAACGCAGTGCATCTACATAATGTAGGTGATGCGCTTCTTTCCACATATGAAATTATGACCGATATCCGATCTCCGATTATTTGCAGGGTCATATCTGCCGATACCGATTCTGACCGATTCCGATAAAGTAATCAATCAATAAATAATATAATACTTTTCAAAGTGTCTGTTTTCACAACTGAATGACTACTGAATGAGATGAGTACACAAATTAAATGTAGATTTATTATTTTTTTGCTGGTGAAAACCGATGAAATAATCTGCAATTATTTTTAGACCATTCCGATACCGATATGGCATTTTTATGGCCGATATGGCCAATTCCGATTATGCTACCGATTCTTCTTTCCCTGGGTGCCTGACGCAGTGCCCTGCCAGCCTCATCCTTCTCTCTCAGACTATACTGGTCAATAACATAGTATATTTATGTTAGTGCCACAATTTTTGTATTTTTCCAGTTTTTCATGTGTCTATGAGGTGACAGTACTTCATTAGACACCCTGGAGTCGTTTGTATGTGCAATGGTGTATTAACTTTGTATTTAGGGTTTCTTCCTGGAGGCTGAACCCTTGACAGTCAAACAGGCCGATGAAATAAACAGTAATATAGTGACACCACACTATCAGCCCCTCCCCTAACCCCTCCCCCTTTATCATACAACTACAGCTGTGGGTGCGGCTTCAGTTCAGGTGGATCACCACCCATCACCACCCACCAGGCAAACCAGGCATACTTAATGAACTGGTGGGCGTGCCCACATAAAAACAACATTTTAACAAATACTGTAAACTTTTTTGAAAAAATTATACCTCCTTATATAACAATAAGACCTGATGATCATGTTTTAGGGTGGAAAAAATCACGGCAATCCATCTTTAAACACCACCTAAAAACACCCTAAAAATGAGCCAAACACAACCTGGCAGTATATGTGGAAAAAAATCTAGTTGACCAATCCATGGGCGAGCATTTTATTTGTCATTCTCTGCACTTTGTTCCCATTAGTGTGCGTGTGTGTGCGCGCGTGTGCGTGTGCACACGTGTGTGTCAACCGTAATTTTTACCTCTTTCACCACAGACCCCACACATGCACTCTCCTCCCTCCCTCATGCATTCATGCCTCTCCCAGTCTGCAGCGGGTGGCTAAAGGGTTAGCATTTTACTGTATTAATTTAAGATGGGTGACCCCCACCTGCCTGGACTGCAAATAACCAGAGGCTGTGAACTAAAGGCTCCCATGGGGCCGTGCACAATAGCACGCCTGCAGGGGACAGTTTCTACACACAAACTCTGGCCTCCCCGTGGACCAGCAAAGTGCACTCTCTCTCTCTCTCTCTCTCTCTCTCTCTCTCTCTCTCTCTCTCTCTCTCTCTCTCGCTCTCTCTCTCTCTCTGCACGCTGTTGGGGAGAATCCACCTAAAATGTTCATTTTTCAGGAAATGAAATATATATATGTATATATATATTTTCGCCCCACCGACTTCAAATGTGACACATGCGTTCCACACCACCGCAGGGGGTGCAGTGCCCGGTGTCGAGTCGGTCGGACCCACGGTTGTCCAGAAACGCTCCAAAAAGGCTTCTTCTACCCGGGCTCTTGACATGGGCCCCTGCCCAGGGTCCATATATGGAGCTGGCCTGTCATTCTGACGTCTGCATATACTCCATATTTGGGCATGCCTGACAAAGAACTCCATATATGGGCATAAAAGGGACACAGACATAATATCTGGGTGGGGCATGCATTTCCAACTTGCATCGTTCCAAGTAGGCCAGTGCCCAACGGGTACCGCTGTAGAGGCCCCACGGGCACCGCTCTAGTCTATAAATGCACCAAGTCTCTGTCTATACGTCTGTCTGTGTGTAATCCACGTAACTCAAGAACCGTTCGCCCCACCGACTTCAAATTCAACACACACGTTCCACACCCCAGCAGGGGGTGCAGTGACTGGTGTCGAGTCGGTCGGCCCAATGGTTGTCCAGAACCGCCCCAAAAAGGCCTCTGCCCGGGCTCTGGACAGGGCTGCCCAGGGTCCATATCTGGAGATGGCCTGTTCTGACATCATTCTGATGTCTGCCTATACTCCATATTTGGGCATGCCTGACAAAGAATTCCATATATGGGCATAACAGGGACACAGACATAATGTTGTTCTGTTGGAGTAACGTCATTGGGTAATTCAACGTAATGACGTCATCACTCAACGACATCATCACGTCATCATCACAACCCGGTCCTTTAAAAAGAATCCACTTTTCCCAACAAATCAAATCCAGCTAGCATCACCGTGTGGATTGGCCAAACCTTGCGTGTCATTTGTGCCACTGAAAAAGCGATAACACGCACCTTAGGACTCCATTGTTCCTCAGGGTTTGTTTCTTTATAAATCAACGTGATTTACAGTGTGAGAAATGTTTTGCTGGACGGTACATCTGACTGGAGGACCAAGAAAAAGCTGTAATCGTGCTGTTGCCGTTGGAGATAAGCATATATACACCTTTGGAGACCTCTGTTATGGCACCACAGCTCAGATTGATGTGCACGTCTTCAACACAGTATCTTTGCGCTGGAGGACGTTGCCCCCGGTGACACCAGGAAGAGGAGAACGTCACATGGAGGTTCCATCCTCGCTCTACTGCCACTCGGTTGTGCTGGTTGAAGATGTCATCTACTTCTGGGGAGGTAATCAGAACTACTCAGATGATTACTGCAACAGGCTTTATGCCTTTGACGTGAACACCCACAGATGGTTTAAACCCAGGGTTTCTGGGTCTGTTCCAGAGGGGAGGTGCTTCCACTCAGCCTGTGTCTTGGGGAAGGTCATGTTTATCCATGGAGGAGCAACCAAGTTTACTGGCTACACTAATGACATCTACAAGTTGGACACCACCACAATGTTCTGGTCTGCAATTAACACCAGAGGAACACTGCCACCTATTTCGGCATGTCACTTTGCCACCATCATCGGGACGAAGATGTTTGTAGTTGGAGGTGGGGGTTGGGATAAATACTTTAACACCGTCAGCGTGTTTGACACAGAGACCAACCTCTGGCTGAACACACCTTCTGCACAGCTTCATCCAGAAGGACCTCTGTATCACTCAGCCTTTGCCCACAATGGAGAGCTGTACATATTTGGTGGTTCCAACAACGAGGGCCAGACCCGCAATGATCTGTGGAAATTCAATCCCGAGACCTTCTCCTGGACGAAGGTTCAACCCAGGAGGAAAGGACCAGGTCCAACGAGCAGTGTGTGCTGTTGCATCGTGGGAGATCGTGTCTATGTCCCTGAAGCTGATGAGCTGTTCGTCCTGGACTTAAGTCCTAGTCTGAAGACGCTATGCAAGCTAGCGGTCATTCAGTACGGTCTGGATCCGCCTGAACTCCCACACAACGTCAGGTGGGAACTGGCAGCCATGACTGCCAACAAGAACAGACAAATCACACCCAGTGTGAAATGAGCTGCGCCTTGGGATCCAAGCAAGGCAACCTCAGTGCTGCTGCACCCACTATTAAGTGGCGGGACAATACATAATAATAAAAAGATGACAATAAAAAAAAGACTCAAACGCACACGGTCAAATATTGGAGCGGATAGCGGCGCTCAAAAGGAAAAGCGGTCCGCTAAAGAGTAAATAAACTAGAAATGCACACATCTTAAACCGTCCAATGTATTCAGAGACAAATCTTTCTCCTATAACCATCATCATCATTCCGTCATCATAATCATAAAATCTTCCTCAGTCTCCTCCGTCCCTCTTTAGGGCTGTCTGTCTTTGTTCTGATCATTTTTGTAAGGTTTTTCTTAACACAGAGAGAGAGAGAGAGAGAGAGAGAGAGAGAGAGAGGGTAGAGGGGGGGAGAGGAGAGAGAGGGAGGGGGAGAGGGGGAGAGGGGGAGAGAGAGGAATCAGGCCGGGGAGCTGTAATGGGAGCCTCACAGCAGGGGGTCTGCTCGCTGTCAGCAAGAGGAGGAGAGAGAGAGAGAGACACACAGTGTGGAGGTGGACAGAGAAAGTAAGGAGTAGAAAGGGAGGGGATGAACAAGAGAGATATAGAAGAGAGGAATGGTGGAGAGTGAGAACAAAATTATTAGGGCCATGGAGGCATAGAAGTGTGTGAGAGAGTTGCTCTGGAGAAAAATGGCAACATTTTATTCAGAGAAAGAAATGGGGACGGTAAAATAGGAGAGAGGAGAGGAGATGAGGGAAGGAGACTGCATGGTGAGGAGGAAGAGAGGGAGAGGTTCATGTCGTCTAATCCGTTTTAGGACTGAGGCCGATTCTTACCAAAAAAAAAACGTCTTTTAAATCCTAAAAGTTTTCTGAAAAACCTATAGATGTGCGCCACATTTTCACAATTTTACAAAAATAGCAGATCTACAAGCTCGTAGCGCGGCACCGAGTGCCGCATATACGAGCTTGTAGATCTGCTATTATCCAATATCCAAAGTATAACATAATCCTTAAAACACCAAAAAGGGGTTCCTGTCCTGAATGGTTGGGACGATACAATACGATATCTGTGGCGATATTATAGGCCCTCGATAATGATTTCATTTCATCGACGATATATCACAATATCTGTAACTGAAAATGAAAAAATCACCATGAAAGACAAAAATCTGGATTTATGTATTCATTCCAAAATCTATGTGTCCAGCTTTGAGGGTTTGTGTAAACACAAACATTGTCTTAACCCATTGACGCCTGGTGCAACGTATACGTTGTTCTACCCTTGATGCCGGCGCACTCTCTGTGTCTCATCAGCTATTGCTATATACATGTAGCAACATAACTATTTAAATAGTTATGTTGAATTAATTTGAAGGTTTTCAGAAACCTTAGGTCAGGCCCTAAAAGGCGTTCCCAGATTCGGCCTCAGGCATTAACACAAACATTGAATGCCATTGACAATGAATCGCCTGCAGCTTTGAGTGTTTGTGTAAAAGGTGGTGTGTGAGGACGCAAATTGTGATTGGCCGGAATGAGATGATGTATGATTGGAGCGCCCCTCACTTCACACAGGTGTTTATTTTTGTCACGAACTGGCCAATTAAAGGAGCATTCAGTGATTTGGGTGATTTGGAGAAAAAAAAACGGTCCACCCGGTAACAAGATGTGCACATGCACACGCTCTACAGTGGGGGAAGTACAACAGACCAACAGCACATGCACCAAGGCCCGCCCCACTCGATCATGATTGGAGGAAGGCCCCTCTCATTCTGACACTAATGTATGCTGCTCCTTTGAAGATAGCTGAGAGAGAGAGGGAGAGGGAGAGAGAGAGAGAGAGAGAGAGAGAGAGAGAGAGAGAGAGAGAGAGAGAGAGAGAGAGAGAGAGAGAGAGAGAGAGAGAGAGAGAGAGAGAGAGAGGAGAGAGAGGAGAGGGAGAGGAGAGAGGGGAGAGAGGAGAGAGAGAGAGAGGAGAGAGAGAGAGAGGGAGGGAGGGAGAGAGAGAGAGGGGGAGAGAGAGAGAGAGAGAGAGAGAGAGAGAGAGAGAGAGAGAGAGAGAGAGAGAGAGAGAGAGAGAGAGAGAGAGGGAGAGGGAGAGGGAGAGGGAGAGGGAGAGGGGGAGAGAGAGGGGGGAGAGAGAGAGAGAGGGAGAGGGAGAGAGAGAGGGGGAGAGAGGGAGAGAGAGAGAGAGAGAGAGAGAGAGGGAGAGAGAGAGAGAGAGGGGGGGAGGGGCAGGTAGGGGCCCGGGGGTTCATTTTTCCAGTATTAATAAGACTGAGTTGAATAAGAAGCTCATATATTGTCTTACTATTGTTGTCTTTCTCAGGTCATCGTGTTCCCTCCCTCTGTTCTCTGGTCTGCTGGCATTGGAGGTAGCCTACTTCCAGAGTGTACACGCACGCACGCCCGCACACACGCACGCACGCACGCACGCACGCACGCACGCACGCACGCACGCACGCGCACGCATCAGCGTTGTGGTTAAAGTGAAATGTCTGAGGTTTCTTTGAGGTCTGCAGCAGGTGATTTATGACCTGGGAAAAAGGCGTGCGTGCGTGCGTGCGTGCGTGCGTGCGTGCGTGCGTGCGTGCGTGCGTGCGTGCGTGCGTGCGTGCGAGCGTGCGAGCGTGCGTGCGAGCGCGTGCATGTGTGCTTGCACTGTATGTGCTCATGGGCCCTGTATACATGCACGTGGACAGATTATGACACACATGTGCGTATGCACACTTTTGTCCCTAGCGGGGTCCTTTTGTTGGCAGCGCAAGTGCGCAAAGAGAGCTAAACGGCTTTAATTACGTCCATATCTGATGTCACATTCAATAGGGCTTTCTTTTGCACTTTCTATTATTCCCTTAATTACGCAGAGAAGAAAAATGAAGTAATTCATCCCTTTGGGGACGGCGGTGTGGCGTGGCCCGTAAAAAGCCGCGCGACCCGTTGACCTGTCCACGAGCGCGACACCTTACCTGTTTGGGCCCATTGTGAAGCCACTTCCAAATATGATTGTCTGGAAAACACACGTCTTAATGCTGATAATTAATGTGGTCGGGCCGCCTCGTGACGGCAACGAGCCGCAGCGCTAAAACATTTTGCAGAGTCGAGTCCCGTGGGCGTAAAACGTGCATTTACTCAAGTAGGCTACTGTACTTGAGTGACATTTTGAGGTACTTCTACTTTACTAGCAGTATTTCCAATTATTTTACTTCTGCGTGCTCCAACTACATCTCGGATCCAAACATTGTATATTTTTACTCCACTATACATTTATTTGAAAACTTTATTCACCAGTTAACAAGATTTTGATTATTATTACAAAACATAAAATAATCTCTTAATTCCGGCCGTTTGAAAATAGCCAATCTACAAGCTCACAAACGGGACACTCTGCATAATGAGAGCACTTTTACTTTTGGTACTTTAATGACATTTTGATGCCAATACTAGTTCATTCTGAATGTCGTACTTGACAGAGTATTTCTATAGTGCAGTATTGATACTTTTACTTGTGAGTACTTTTTCCACCCCTGGTTATAAGTCCTCATCTCCTTTTGTGTCGACTAGCTTTCATGTGGCCATTCATATAGCCTGGGGTTGACTTCTTTATTTCCCCTGGTTTCTCTTTACTTATAATACAGCATATAGCTCATAGATGGGCAACTGGCGGCCCGGGGGCCACATGCGGCCCCCTACCTTCAGTTAATGCGGCCCGCAGCTTAATACCGATATATTATTGATTTCAGCTGTTACAATTTCAAACATGCAAACATGACTCGCTTTAATCACCGGTAGCTAAATGACGAGTATTATTATGTTTTGTCCAATGTATTTGCATTCAAGTTCATAAAGTTAACATGAGCAGAACTATTTGAAATTATATAAATCAATTACTTTTCAGGATTCCAATTAAAAAATAGCAATAAATAATACAGGATTTAGAAAAAAATAGCCGATCTGCAAGCTCAAAATGCGTTGCAGTGCAACGCATTTTGAGCTTGTAAATGCACTGTGGAGTGAGTGTGGAAATATAGTGGCCCTCTCCATCGTCAAAGTTGCCCACCCCTGATATAGCTTATGGCAGCGATTCTCAACCTGTGGGCCGTCACCCACTGGTGGGCCATGATGGTATTACAAGTGGGCCCCCCAAATAATTGGCAAAACACAAAGATTTTAATGATACTATGACATTATAGTATTTAAAAACAATTGCGCAAAAAGTCAATTTTCTGAACAACTGCTCAAACTTTTTCATGTCAAGGACCGCCAAAATGTATTTGGACCCCGATCTCAAAACATTTTGGTCCAGTAGGAAGGATTTGCATAAAAAATGTTCGCTTTAAAATATAAACATTCAAAGATTACTGTACTGTACTGTACTGTACTGTACTGTACTGTACTGTACTGTACTGTACTGTACTGTACTGTACTGTACTGTACTGTACTGTACAAGCCCTCCTCCCTGGCCTGCGTGCGTGCATGCATAACACTGCTCAACAGTGTGGTATTAGTGAGGTGTTTCAGCTGTCCGTGCTCGGACAGACACAGGGACCCGCATGCATATAGGGACACAAATAGCTGTGTATGGGAGTGGCTAGCACCACTCAAGCACATCTACAAGCTCATAGCGGCACAAAGTGACGTGCTATGAGAGCTTGTATATCTGATCAATTATATAGTAATTAAAGTATACTAGTTCCATTCATCCAAGTCGCAGCAGCACAATCGTTTGATTGATCAATACATTTTACAATTCTTTACAGATTTTCAATCAATGCCCTGATCCAGAAAAGGTTGAAAACCACTGCTGTATTGTATTGCTTATTATAGTATATAAGTGCGGCTGCAGTGATAGAAAGCGGAAAACGTCATTTTCCAAAATTGCAGTAATAGCAGATCGTCAAGCTCACAGTGCCTCGCATCCCACATTCTGCGTACTCACCTTTGACACAAAGTATATAATAAGGCTTAAGTGGTTAACTGTTTCATTGTCATTTACGCTTATAAACGTAGCTAGGCTATTGGGACCTATTTATGCCAGCCACGCGTATAAGCGTAGACAACCGTTTAATCCCGCCGTCCGTCTGTTTACCTTTCAGCATTGCTCTTGCTCGTGTGGACCTCTAACCTGACTCCGCCAGATGGGGCAGCAGAGAGCAGGGATCAAGGCATCACATGCTTTGATGCCTTGATCCCGCCTCTAGCTGCCGCTGATTGGCCAGGCTGTTTTGTGGCCGGGCATCAAGTCGGCCTGAGAGTTCCCAGATGGGAGCAGGAGGGGGGAACCCATGCTGCCCCATCTGGCGGAGTCAGGTTAGTGGACCTCCTCCTTCACCAGCAGCGATGCGATTTTTAAATCCAGCTCCGTTGAGCCTCCATTATAACGCGATTTTCAAAGCGCCGTATTTCCAAAGGTTCTCAAAGTAAAGAGTAAGTACTTTTACTTAAGTACTGTACTTAAGTACAATTTTGAGGTATTTGTACCTTACTTGAGTATTTCCAACTTCCAGTAGGCCTACTTTTACTTCTACTCCACTACATCTCAGAGACAAAATCTTTATTCTAAATTCTAAATGATTTGAAAACTTTCGTTACTATACTTACTTTGGAGATTTTAATTTTGATTAGAAAACATACATTAATCACTTCAACCCTATACATTTTGGCCATTTGAAAATAGCTGATCTACAAGCTCACAATGCCGACGCATTGTGAGCTTGTAGATCAGCTATTTTCAATAGACTTTGTACACATTTTGAACATGCACACACACACACGCACACATACACATACACACAGACACCTGTTCAGGTATTCCAGTGTTCCATACCTGGCCTTGGGACCGGGGCCAAGAGCTGTCAGTCATCTGTAAGCCAATCCCACGAGCTACTGAGAAGCTTGGGATCATATTCGGTACGTGTGTGTGTGTGTGTGCGTGTGTGCGTGCGTGCGTGTGTGTGCATGTGTGCGTGTGTGCTTGTGTGTGCGTGCGTGCGTGCGTGCGTGCGTGCGTGCGTGCGTGCGTGCGTGCGTGCGTGCGTGCGTGCGTGCGTGTGCGCTTGCGTGTGTACGTGCGTGCGTGCGTGCGTGCGTGCGTGCGTGCGTGCGTGCGTGCGTGCGTGCGTGCGTGCGTGCGTGCGTGCGTGCGTGTGCGCTTGCGTGTGTACGTGCGTGCGTGCGTGCGTGCGTGCGTGCGTGTGTGTGTGCGTGCGTGCGTGCGCGTGGCATTAAACCCTGACACTACTTAAAGCCTTGACTTCAAGGAGCTCGGGTTAACTGGAAGCCGATGGGCTGATAACTGTGTGTGTGTGTGTGTGTGTGTGTGTGTGTGTGTGTGTGTGTGTGTGTGTGTGTGTGTGTGTGTGTGTGTGTGTGTGTGTGTGTGTGTGTGTGTGTGTGTGTGTGTGTGTGTGTGTGTGTGTGTGTGTGTGTGTGTGTGTGTGCATGCGCGCGCGCAATCTTAATGAGAGCATGGGAACAGTTTGTGGACAGCACTAATCCCTTAACTACCATATGGAGAAAGCACCCATGCAACTACACACACACACACACACACACACACACACACACACACACACAACGCAGTCAAGGGTATCATTCCTCAATTTAGGGATTTAAAGAATCAATTTAGTAAATGAGGTGTGTAGTATTGTCAGTTACACCGGGTCGAGGGTTGTATTTCCATTTGTCCTGCACTTACGAGGCAATATGCATTATGTTGACTTTGTTCATATTAATTCTGTCTCTTGTGGACAGGTGGTGAAAACTAGCACTCGTGCTAACACACAGTAAGCAACGCATCTACAAATTGTACTTATTGTGCAATGTGATTGTGATGTTCATATCAAATAAATATTTTAGAGCAAAAAGCTGATGCACACCTCAAAAGGCTGGTGACAGGTGCGTAGGGCAATAGAGCATATAATGAAAAGGGTATCTTTGAGAGACAAAGAAGAGGTCCCACACACTGTCAGACACTTGACAAAACGAATGTTGCTCTTTATTAGGTCGACGTTTCGGTCGCTTAGACCTTCATCAGGACAGACTGTCAGTGTGCGGGACAGTGTGTGGGACCTCTTCTTTGTCTTTCAAAGATATCCTTTTCATATCAAATGAATAAACATTCAAAGACTGACAATCATCGTGATTGTCTTTCTGGCAGTGTTTATTCGTCAACTAAAACTATCACGAACAATGTTTGTGGGCTATACCTTTTCTCACTGACGAAAACTAGCCTAAATAAGCTTTGATGACTAAGACTAATTATACTGACAATTTTGTCGAGAAATATAAACTAGACTAAAACGTTAGGGAGGGACTAGTGAAGAAGAGATCCAGTAGAAGTAAAAGACTAAGTAATTTTATGTTGGAAAAAAAGAAAAGAAAATAGCAGATCTACAAGCTCGATCACACCATGAAGGCCTGCCAAAATAATCTTTTAATAAAATAATAATTAATAAAGTAATCTTTTTTGTCGACAAAATCAACTGTAGATTTAGTCAACTAAAATGTTACGATTTAGTAACTAAAACCAGACTAAAACTAAAACTTCAGATGACAAAATTATAACTAAAACTAAATCGAAATGTGCTGTCAAAATCAACAGCAGCATGTCAAGCAGCATTTAAGAGCATAACAGTGGGCGTGGTTTTCTAGTTCCACTTCAAAATCGGCCATTCATTTTTCCCATAGATTTACAGAAAGATTTCCATCAATTATTTTGAGCCTATAGAATCAAGCCATCCAGGATCCTGGTGAATCTTGACCATAACATTATTGATTTGAATACTCAAGTAAAGTACAAATACCTAAACATTGTACTTAAAAGGATCCCTGGCTATAAAGACAAATATTGTATTACTTTCATAAATAGAGAATCTTTCACTCAACAGGAACTGATCCTGTCGCAAGCTTGATGATGTCATATGTTCATGTGTGGTCCAGCCCCTGTAGTTACTTTCTACCAAGGGACTGAGGTGCCAAGGGACTGAGGTGCTTTGTGCTGTAAAGTGCTGTAAACTTTTTTACTCAAGTGCTGTATCTAAGTACAAATTTGAGGTACTTTTACTTCTACTCCACTAGTACTAGTACTAGTACTATTATTATTATTACAAAACACTAAAAACACTACTTCAGCCCTATATTCATTTCGGCCATTTGAAAACAGCCGATCTGTAAGCTCAAAATGTGCCGCAATGCGACGCAAGCTCTGCTGTTTCCAAAAGATTCTATACATTTGAAAGGTTGTGAAACGTATCCGGGGCATTCTGCATAATGAGTATACTTTCTTTCTTGTGGTACATTTTGATAGCAACACTTTTGTACTTTTACTCAAGTCAATTTTGAATTCCAGACTTTCACTTGTAAGACAATTTTTTTTACATTGCAGTATTGATACTTTAAAAAATAATGTGAATACTTTTCCCACCACTGCTAAGGTGGAGCCATGTTGGGATAGAAGTCTCAATAGACAAAGCAACGGCAGGTGTGGGTCGTTAGCCTCGCTCCTGCAACCGCTATAGGCACGACGTGTCTCACAACTACCCTGTAGAATCTTTTATTCTATCATTATAGAACATATGGAGTCCAATCAAGCGGCTTGGGCAGCCAGCTGCATGTCCACAGGTTTTTAATTCCAACCAGACTCTATAGACCGCAGCTGTTTTCACTAATTGCCGTGACACACTTGCTCCTTTGGTTGAAGCCCGTGCTAATTCTTAAAACCAGCAGGGATGGTCTCCATGCTCTCCTTCACTTCTGCAGCCACCTGAGGTCATTTTCTCTCACAGTGAACTGTGCCATTTTATGGACACTTGTTTGTATGCGTGTCCCTTGACAAGCCCCACTTCTTCATCACAGGTGTAGTGGTGCATACGGGAGGGCCCCAGCAGACTCCCACTCCTGCTTCCAAGATGCCGCCCAGCCAGCCATGCTGCACTGGTGGATAAGTCCTCCGGGATGGAACGTAAACATCTCTTGTGCCGCCTTGTTGTGAGGGTGGCGGGACTTGAGTCTGTTTTGGAGGCTCTATTTCCACTGTAGTGTTGTGCGGTACATACTGTAGGCCAGCACTTGTGCGTCAGCAGAGCGCGCAAGTACTACTACTAACTAATATCTATTACAACTGCTGTTCTAAATCCTTTAGACCCGTTATTGACCTTATACCAACCTTGAAACCATTCTTACCCCGACATAGCCGGTCATCAAGAATGGTGGTCCCTTATTGGCCGGTGGACAACACCGACATACATACCCAGCCGATTGCAGTACTTGCACGCTCTGCTTGCGGCAAGTAATTACAAATATTACAGAAAACACTTCTTGAATGTCTATTGCTGTTACAATATATCGTCCAGCGAAAATCAGCTAACTCCATATCATTATTACCAGTAAGAGGCCCTGAGGGCAAGAAGCGACCTCGAGGTCGCGTGCTCGCATCCGCCTGGGTGACGGCAGACAGCAGTCACACCCGGCCTTCACCACCGTAAACGCAACCTTGTTGCCGGGTGAGTTGGACATCTTTGCACAGTTCAGTTCAGTTCAGTTCAGTTCAGTTCAGTTCAGTTCAGTTCAGTTCAGTTCAGTTCAGTTCAGTTCAGTTCAGTTCAGTTCAGTTTTATTTTCGGAATGGTGGACATACAGTTTATATACATACTCATAGCACACATAGTTTACATTATTTTATTTTTTTCTACTCCTTTTGAGTGTCCGTTGCTCATGTCCTGTCCGATATCCGAAAAAGGGCTAGGGAGAAGCCATAGGCTCCATAGGTATACAGTACATAGGGTATAAGTGACATTTGTTCTTTGTCCAACGGTGCTGAGTTTGTTCCCGTGCTTTTAAACACGCCCCACGGTGAGGATGTATTTCATTACATAAAATTCACATCATCTGACCCGAGAACAAGACGGCAGAGGCGTTTTAACCCATTTAGACCCGAGGACGATTCTGCAAAATGACTTCTAGATCCTGAAAGTTTTCTAAAATAAAACCTCATGTTTCTGTGCCAGTGGTGCTCAACAATTTCATGTCAAGGACCCCTAGAATTATCGGTATTTGGCTGCGAACCCCCCCATCTGAAAATATGTAGTTCCAGGGACCTCCCAGAAGCAAACATTTGAGTAAAAAATGTTCGCTCTGAAAGAACATATATTCATTCTTGCACCACATTTTCACGATTTTTCAAAAATAGCAGACCTATGAGCTTGTAGATCTGCTATTTTTCAATAGCAAAAGCATAACATAATGCTTAAAAACACCAAAAGGGGTTCCCGCCCAAAATGGGTTAATTAATTGATGTGGATAAACCAGGCCAAGGGTCCGAGTCGACAAACAAACAAACAGAGTGTCAAATGATGCTCGGCATAGACACGCGAAGCGCGGAAACCGGGACGAAGGGGGAGGAGCAGCAAGAGGTCGCAAGAAGCAGCGAAGGCGAGAAAACGGAAAAAGAAAAGATATACAGTTCTATACGGAGAGGTGCAGGCTTGCGCGGCGTACTATACTCATACTATGTGTGTGTGCGTCAGGCTCCGGCGTCCCCTTACAGCGGCGCCTCGCTATTCACACACAGCGTTTGGAGGACTTCACAAAGTATAGTCAAGAGGCTCCATTAGTCCACGCATAGCTCGTGCATGCATGCGGAGGTGTCCCAAGGTTGGACACGGAGGCTCGAGGAGACGGAGACGGAGACAAAAGAGGACGGAGTGAAAGAGGATGGAGGTGAAAAGCTCTGGCCGAGCCGTATATAATAGTGAAAGAGACATAATGATAATAACGGTTGAATACGGAACCTCAAGGTTCCTTGGAAACAGATCGATTCCACAGCCGACGGAGGCTATGAGATAAACACTTGAGAGGGTGTGTGTGTGTGTGTGTGTGTGTGTGTGTGTGTGTGTGTGTGTGTGTGTGTGTGTGTGTGTGTGTGTGTGTGTGTGTGTGTGTGTGTGTGTGTGTGTGTGTGTGTGTGTGTGTGTGTGTGTGTGTGTGTGTGTGTGTGTGTGTGTGTGTGTGCGCGTGCGCGCGCGCGTCCTGTCTTTTCATATTACATTTCAGCATCGGAAATGTCATTTGTCACTGTCACTTGGGGCGACTGTGGCTCAAGAGGTAGAGCAGGTCGTCCAATGATCCATGGGTCGGCGGTTCGAATCCTGGCTCCTCCTGTCTACATGTCGAAGCGTCCTTGGGCACTGAACCCCAAATTGCTCCCGATGTGCTGGTTGGTACCTTGCATGGCTTCCGCTGCAATCGGTGTATGAATGTGTGTGTGAATGGGTGAATATCTATGTAAAGCGCCTTGGATAAAGGCGCTATATAAATGCACCATTTACCATTTACCACAAATGTGTGTGAAAGGGGAAGGTAAGAAAGGAACGCGATTGAGGGATGGTTCAATAAATATTGTGGAATCAGTGTTGTTTTTATAAACTTGTAAATGTCAGGTTAATTACAACAAAAAGAAAAACGTATATGAAGACCCAAACTTCAATGTTGTATAGAATGGCATTTGTTGGCCATTTTTTTCATTCATTTGTTTCTGCTGTGACACATCATCTTAACATTAGCTAATGGGAGGGTGGGCCGGCTGGCGGAAAGGATCACGGCCATGTCACTCCTGCAGAAAGATAGCATGAAATTACATTTCACATCTATGTCTGTCTATTGCAGACATAGATGCAGTTCCGAGTGGAATAGTAAGAGTGGCGACGTGCTTTGATCTCGACGCAAAGCGGGTGCCTAGTATGGGCTATAGTTCCAAACATTGGAACTATCCCATTCTATTACTATACTATTCCACTCGGATACTGTT
>NC_136803.1:28420689-28450865 GCF_951216825.1 Electrona antarctica
GCACGCCCGCACGCACGCACACACGCACGCAGACACATGTGTGTGCCAGGCTTATTGGCGCTACAGGTGTCAGAAGGTTTTGTTATAGGCAAGAACTAAAGACTGTTAGTTAATTAATCGAATCACTTTAGTAGCTAATTGAGTACAGCCTTGTTGTGTCGTTTACAGAACGGATGGACAGACTTTATTGTTTTTGATAGGTCAGTTGATAGTGTTATAATATCCTCACGCTGAAACTATAGCCTGAAACTCCTCACTGGCAGGTGAGAAGAACTGGTACTGTAGCTCAGTCGATAGAGCACTCACCTTTGGACCATAAGGTTCTGGGTTTGAACCCAGGGCACCGTGGGTTTGAACCCAGGGCACAGTGGGTTTGAACCCAGGGCACCGCCAATACAAGGGGTTTGAAACCAGGGCACCGCCAACACAGGGGGTTTGAACCCAGGGCACCGCCAACACAGGGGGTTTGAACCTAGAGCACCGCCAACACAGGGGGTTTGAACCCATGGGCGCCGCCAACACAGGGGGTTTGAACCTAGAGCACCGCCAACACAGGGGGTTTGAACCCATGGGCGCCGCCAACACAGGGGGTTTGAACCCAGGGCACAACCAACACAGGGGGTTTGAACCCAGGGCACAACCAACACAGGGGGTTTGAACCCATGGGCACAACCAACACAGGGGGTTTGAACCTAGGGCACCGCCAACACAGGGGGTTTGAACCTAGGGCACCGCCAACACAGGGGGTTTGAACCCAGGGCACAACCAACACAGGGGGTTTGAACCCAGGGCACAACCAACACAGGGGGTTTGAACCCATGGGCACCGCCAACACAGGGGGTTTGAACCTAGGGCACCGCCAACACAGGGGGTTTGAACCTAGGGCACCGCCAACACAGGGGGTTTGAACCCAGGGCACCTCCAATATAGCTGCAAGCAGTCAAAAAAAATCATAATATTGATCATAAAAGGGACACAGACATAATATCTGGGTAGGGCATGCATTTCCAACTTGCATCGTTCCAATGCTCCAACGGGCACCGCTCTATAGTAAAGACTAAATTGGGGGAAATTAGGGGGAAAACGTTGATTGACATCTGAAAGTGTTGGAGGAAAGGTCACCAAAATGGTTATGGTTCCTCTCCAATGGGCATGAATGCAATCTGCTCATTCCATTTCATGAGACACCTGTATCTTTGGAAACTTTGGCCTGATAGCACTACTACAGGAAAGGCCATATAAGGGTCACCAAAATCACTCTGACAATCGTCTGGGGAGCACGAAGGTGCACAGCAAATTTCATGGCCAGTAGTTCTCGAGATATTCTATTTGGGATCCAAGTGGTGAATGAACAGATTTGTCTGGCTTTGCACAGACAGACATACTGATGGACCGTCCTTTTTAGAGAGCACCACGTCGCTACTAGCATTATTTTGACCTGAGATCAGATTCAAAAAATGTCTTCTACATCCTGAGAGCTTTCTGAAAAAGCTATGTTTCTATGTCAGTCGTTTTTCAAAAATAGCAGACCTATACAAGCTTGTAGCGCGCCACTCGGTGGCACGCTATGAGCTTGTAGATCTGCTATTTTTCAATAGCTAACAGCTAACACCAAAAGGGGTTCCCGCCCAAAATGGGTTAAAACACTGCTGGTATATCCTTCAAAGTGAGGACAAAGTTAGGACAATTATAAGAGCCACTGGCTCTCAACAAAGCTATGGGCTTTAACCCATTTAGACCTGAGGCCGATTAAAAAGAAAAAAATACTTCTAAATCAAACTAGGTTTCTATTTGTCAGTGGTTCTCAACCTTTTTCATGTCAAGGACTCGCAGAATTATCTGTATTTGGCTGCGAAACCCCCATCTGAAAATATGTAATTCCAGGGATTTCAGGCATTTAAAGCATCCGCGATTATAGATTATCATCACATCTGAATCAATTTAGCATGTGAAAGTATCTGAGGTGTACAGTCAGTATGTGAACCATTAAGCATTTTGAACTTGCGTTGTTGACTGACTGACTGGCTGGCTGACTGACTGATTGAATGTAGACAATCAGTCCCATCATGCATAGTGGTCCCATCATGTATTCATTTCAATTCATAAGCAAGACATAGTAAGAAACATCATCATCAATATGGCTCTTTTAGGCGTTGCTCGCACATAAACGACACCCTGTCTTCTCAGTGTCTCCTCATTTTCAATGGGAGTCACGTGGTTTTGACGCCCCCCCCATGGATCGGATCAAGCGGGGAGCAAGCTTGTCTCGTCAAAACCACTTGACTCCGGCCTGGGCCGTGGCTCAGCGGTCCAGGCACCTTGGCCGGTGGCCCGAGTCTGGCAATGTGCCGCGGGTTCGACTCCCGATCCCGACGGCCTTTACCGCGTGTCGCACGCATGCACGCACGCACGCACGCCTCCTGGCAATGTCTAACCAGAACTTACTGTATATATTCGTCTCCATGTCTCCTCTCTTTTCCTTCCATTCTATAGCAAAATAGGGATTTATTCCTGGATTCCTGTGCTTTGATAAACCTGCACTTTAAACACAGTTGCCACTACACTGAAGACTTTTCATTGACTTACTTTGGCTCGAGGACCCTAAAACAGCCCCCTATACACCTCAAAACAGGGAAAACAACCTCGGTTCCATTTATAATCTTGTTTTCTTGGCCCCGGTGTGTGTGTTTCCGGTGTTATTTCGGTCTATCTGTTGTTTGTCAGACACACAGTAGCCTATAGCTGGTCGTTGCTGCCGTGGAGAGGAGAGGCAGATCAGAGCTGATGTGAAGTGAAAAGGGATGAAGGGGAATCCAATCGATCTCAAACCCACGTCCTAATCATGTTGACATCTTCAGGATGGCGTGGGGAACGTTCAGGCGCCGCGCCAGGCCAGATTGGGGCCACTTTTCACAGAGAGAGCCGTGTTGTGGTGTTTTGTGTGAAGGCAGGTTTAGGATTTGAGACAACTCGCGCTTCGTATTGAAGGAGCCAAGTTGTTCTTCGATAATTATTGTTAGTATAGCCTATATAGGTTGTGTTGAAAAGTCTTGATCATCACAAACTTGAATGCAATTTTGTTTGAAGTTATGCATGTAAAAGAAATACCTATAGCTAGGCTATAGTATGAGAAAGGCACATACCGGTATTCAGTATATGAATAATAGTTTTGTGGTATGATGGTGTCCGGTGCCGCGAATATAATTAATAGAAATACATTGACAAGCTCAAAACATGTGGCGATGTGAGCTTGTAAATCTAACATTTTTTGGGGCGCGGAAACACTGTCGTGCAATTGAACAAATGATGGGAAATTGTCACTCAAACCTTGAATATTACGATTGTGCCCCTCTTCGCACCCATTGGTTGCCGTTTCTTGGTTGGACAAAAATCCTTTAGTCAGGGACCAATTGTGAAAATTATTCTATAGAAAAGTTGGAACTACTTGAAATGTTTTATAGAAGTGTCTGAAAAGAAAATGACACAAATCAAGGACAGGTCTTGAGCACAGGCTAATATAGAAGAAAGTGCTTTGGCACCACCCTGTGGCCAAAGTGTGAAATACACCAGTCGTGGGTGAAGGAGTTTCATTTTAATTGATCCTCATGCTCTTAGAAATCTTGTTTGAAATGACCAAGCCCAGTGCCTACCGATGATGTCACTGGTAGGCAGGCAAGTACACCGAAATGGTTCCATCTTATAATAAGCATTAGTGAAGACCAATTATATGAAGATATCATGGTTGAAAATTGGTGGAGTGCTCCTTGAATGTGCTTTGTGCATTCAGAAAAACAGGTGCCGCTGGAAACGGCCCTTGGTTCAGACAGTGGGTGCTCAGCTTTGGAATACAATACAACTTGGAATAAACCAAGTAAGTGGGAAAAGCGGCACTCCAAATTAAAAGATGCAGGTATACTGGCTCAGATGCAATTTCTCATGTTTATTTGCGAACACTGATGCGTTTCGGCAGTAGGCTATACCTTCTTCAGAGCAGACTAAGACTAAATACTTTTTAGTCTGCTCTGAAGAAGACTGCCGAAACCAGTGTTGTTTTTGTCGACTAAAACTATGACGAAAAATGTTCGTCAGTGAAAAAACACTGACGAAAACTACATGGAAACTAAATGAAAACTGAGCTATGATGACTAAAACTGAGACTAAATATATTGACAATTTTTTCAACAGATAAAAACTAGAGTAAAATGTTAGGAAGGGACTATAGTGGACAAGAGATCCAGTAAAGGACAAGTCATTTTACACTTGGTTGCATGCTGAAAATAGCAGATCTACAAGATCTATTTTCAGAAAGTGTAAAATCAGCCATTATGACGGCATCAAGGCCTTTTTAGTCGACTAAATCAACTGTAGATTTAGTCGACTAAAATCTTATGACATTTAGTCGACTAAAACTAGACTAACACTAATACATGTGAGCCAGTCTTGCAGTATCTTTGCTTTGTGCATTCACTAATGCAGAAATGACAGCTTTGTTGCTGTATCACGGAGAAAAGAACCACATGACCAGGTCTTTATATATTTCAATTTCTGTCTTTTTATTACAAGCGAATGTACAGTCGTTGTTTGCCACTGATAGCTACAGAAAGGCTGGCAAAAAACCCCCACAAATATCTCTACATGTGACCTGTTAAAAACTGTATACAAAAGGACCCCCCAAAATGTACACCAATGTAACATATAATATATATTTTGCATTTATATTCTGTATTTGAGTCTACATGGATTAACATTATAACCTGTCTGTCGTCAAGGGTTACGAGAAACGGCGTAACACTTTTTTTGCAATAGACATTCCGATCCAAGGCTGTCTGTTTTTAAGGAGGTCTGTCGAAGTCGCATAGATCGCACGGTTGCAGTGCCTTGCAGGGCTGTTGAGATGTGCGGGTGTTTGTCGTCGGTGGTCAGTGCATGTGTATATAATATACGCTCAGAGATTAATGTAGACGATGTTTCCTTTCTTTTTAACCCATTTTGACCTGGGAACGATTCTATGAATTTCTTCTAAATCCTGACAGTTTTCTGAAAAAGCTATGTTTCTGTCAGTCGTTCTTCGATTTTTCAAAAATAGCAGACCTACAAGCTCATAGCGCGCCACTCGGTGGCGCGCTATGAGCTTGTAGATCTGCTATTTTTCCAATATCTAAAGCATAACATAATGCTAACACCAGCTGTTCTGTAGGCTACTTTTTACATTCCCAGTGTTCTTGTTGGTTTGTCGGGATTACAGCGTACATCCCTTTTTTCTTTTCTTTCATCATTAGAAAACTCTTCTCCGAGTTCTCTAAATAAATATAAGACACAAAGTAAGATACAGCCTCTCAAAAGTAAAAAGAAAAAGAAAGAAAAAAAATGATTTTGTTCCCAACACAGACATACAAAATGTTCTACACTGTCTGGCTCTGATTGTAATGGGCCTGGCGCAAAGAAAGGAATTACTGTCTTGTGAACCAGGATTACACCAGATTGATAGATTTTAAAGTCACACCATGGTCCATAATAACACACCAGGACCAAACCACGAAACCTTTTAGGTCGACTGGTTCCCAAACAGTGGGTCGGGGCCCCTGTGTGGGTCGCAGACACATTTTTATGGGTCCATTTATTTTTGTTTGTTTTCTATACACTTTCTTTTTTAATCATTATTATTTCAAAACCCTTTCAAAAAACATTGCAGAAAAAGCTCACATTTTCATGAATTAAAACCGAAATTCAATGATTCAGTCATTTCACGAAGAAATCAAAAACAAATTCCATACATTAGAAAACAAATATTTAAGAGGTAGTGAAAATAACCGATCTGCAAGCTCACAACGTGGCGCGAAGCGACGCCTTTGCGAGCTTGTAGATCTGCTGTTTTCGCTAGTTCGGGTCCCCGGGCAAACGAGTCATTTATTTTTTTTGATGGGTCTCGAGCAACAACAAAAAATAAGTTTGGGAACCACATGTTTTAGGTGGTGGCCGAACGGGTCTTGGTCTAGTGCGCTTCCGTTGTTGGGATAACACACAACTAAAGCAGTGCCAAGTGCAGGACCCGATCTGCCCCGTGCACCAGGTTGCACAATCGATACACCGACAGGCCCGCGGGAAGTACTTTACACCCGCAGGGGCTGAGCGTCTAGTAGGGGGTGCGCGCGCGTAGCAAAAATGCGCGTGCACGCGCATCATGCACGCGCATTTTCGCGCATTTTCACGCGCAAACGTGGCCTTTACTTTCCCTCTCCACACGCAAGTTATATGAACGAACTGACACAGGCAATTAACCAGGATAAGGTGCCAATACTGTGATACAGTAGCCTGGCTCCAGCCCCTGAATCGCTAGCCACGCCCATTAAAAAAATATATTCAGGCGATTACGAAATGAAAATTCAGGCTGAGTGTCAGGCTAGTGATACAGCATATTTTATTCTTTTTTTTCTTCTTCCCCTCCTGTTCGAGGGGGGGCTGTGCCTGGGGGGAGGGGGTGCTACAGCCCCCCCAGCACCCCTACTTCCCTCAGCCATGTACACCGACATATACTACGTACGATGTTGTGTCGAAAATAGTCGATCTATACGAGCTCGCAAAGTGTCACGATGCGATGCTTGTATATCGGGGCCGCTTCCGGCACGCGACACCATCATACGACAAGGTTTTTTTAGGCCTGACGTCAAAATAAAAAAAACGTTCGCTCTGAATATATATTCAAAGATTTGTGCCGCATTTTTACGAGCTTGTAGATCTGCTATTTTTCAATAGCTAAAGTATAACATAATGCTTAGTTAAAACACCAAAAGGGGTTCCCGTCCAGATTGGGTTAAATCAGGCGTGACATCTCAACACGGTCGGCAACACTTTAAAAAAAAAGAACATTTACATAAAAGACATGGAATTAAAATGGAGTATTATCGCTGCTGACACAGTCTGTGCATTCCATTTCTGTGCTTTATACATTCGTCTATCCTGAGTTATGTCTTGGAAGCAGTGGTGTAAACTAAAGTAACTGAGTACTCAAGTACAATTTTGAGGCATTTGTACTTTACTTGAGTGTGGTCCAATTTCTAAGGCCTCACTCAGACCTTTACTGCATTGCTGTATATGCTTGTTGGATGAATGTTGTGTAGTGTCATGGCCGCCCCAATGCATTTCCAATGGAAGTCACATGGTTTGTAGTCCACATTTTGGACTACAAGCTGTTGTATGGCTTTCGGCTGTGTTTCGTCAAACCATGTGACTCCCATTGGAAATGCATTGGGGCGGCCATGACACTACACAACATTCATCCAACAAGCATACAGCAATGCAGTAAAGGTCTGAGTGAGGCCTAATACTTTTTCTCATTTTGAATTCCGGACTTTTACTAGTATTTCTAAATTGCAGTACTGATACTTTTACTTAAGTAATAACTTTGAGTTCTTTTTCCACCACTGCTTGGAAGAATGGAGTTAATTCACTAGTCAAAAGGTCAAAAGGTCAGACACACGCAGTCTGTAGTACTGTGTAGAGACCCTACCATACAATCACACTGTTGAGACATTATGTCTATTTGTATCATCTACTTGTTTATATTACATAGTACATGTAATAACTACAAGTTTCTCTCTCTCTATCTCTGATGTTCTGTGTGTGTCAGATGAAGCCCAATTATTATAATAGAATAAATCTTTAAAAAAAAACATAAAAATAATAAATTACACAAAAAGGAGCTATCAAAAGGAAATGTGCTCTTCTCAAGTTTTCAATCTAAAAAAATAATGAAAATAACACACGTTCACATTATTTTCCTCAACTTAAGATCCAGTGTCATTTGACCGCTGATACAGTGATAGACTGTCGTTCTCAGTTGTTCAACAAAAACGATGAGAGTTTTTTTCTTTTAGGTTAACGTGGTACAAGTGGTACATTTTTCATTTCGTCTTCCAGTATTGTACGTTTTGTGTCTGCTCGATCAAGGGAATTGCATCATGTACTGTATCCATCGCAGTGCCTGAAACAATTGACTGCACTTTATTGTCGCCCCAACATCAAAGCATCTAGAATCGTACAATCACCTTTAGCAAAGCTCCGCCCTCTACCACTTTCCAGCCGGGCCCATTCACTCCAAAGTAAATATCATGGATTTTACACATTAAATACTGGTTCATTTTTGTAACTAGACCTTCAAAATCTCTTCCAAATCCGTCAACAAGGCCTGCCGTATACCATATGTGCGTGAGCAGTGTGACATTTCTTTTTTAAAACAAACTATTGGTGGAGAGGTTTGTCTAACCCATGTTATGCTTAGCTGTGATTGGACCTTGGCAGTTTGGGGAGGGGCTTAGCTATACGTAGGTCAATTGTCTATCATAAATACGGGAAAAGAACTGTAGATTCTCAATAGAATTACGAATGGCGAAGGACTGCCTTTTGTTCAGATGCTGCTGGTTATTAATCGGTTTGTTTGTTTTTTGGTCAGCGTGTAAACTTCGTCGCAGCAGTGTCATGATTGTGTTACTGCATAACCGGCGTATATATATATACTGTATATACATTCACGTCTCGCCATACTCTCCATTCATTCATCCATCCATCCATCTAGTCATTTAGTGGTGTGTGCATAACTGCATATACTGTAGCCGGAGTCCCCCATGGATCAACACTAGGCCCCCTTACCCTTTTCCCCCTCTAGCCTACTCTGAATATTTTCGCCAAATGAAGAGGGTTGATGTGGTTACGACGAGTGTTACCGTATATACCGCACGCACGCACACACACACTTCTCTCACTGTGTCTCCGAATGTTCTGCAGAGACCATTGTCTTCAAGCTTCAAGATCGGCTATTTTCACTAGTTTGGGAACGACTGCGGTTAGATGCATGCGTGCATGGGAGACTGTCTGCGGTTGGATGCTTGGAGGCATGGAGTCTATGGTAAGATGCACAGGTGCATGCCATGAACTGTCTGCGGTTGTGAGATGCACAGGTGCATGCCATGAACTGTCTGCGGTTGTGAGATGCACAGGTGCATGCCATGAACTGTCTGCGGTTGTGAGATGCACAGGTGCATGCCATGAACTGTCTGCGGTTGTGAGATGCACGGGTGCATGCCATGAACTGTCTGCGGTTGTGAGATGCACGGGTGCATGCCATGAACTGTCTGCGGTTGTGAGATGCACGGGTGCATGCCATGAACTGTCTGCGGTTGTGAGATGCACGGGTGCATGCCATGAACTGTCTGCGGTTGTGAGATGCACAGGCGCATGCCATGAACTGTCTGCGGTTGTACGATGCACAGGCGCATGCCATGAACTGTCTGCGGTTGTGAGATGCACGGGCGCATGCCATGAACTGTCTGCGGTTGTGAGATGCACAGGCGCATGCCATGAACTGTCTGCGGTTGTGAGATGCACGGGCGCATGTCATGAACTGTCTGCGGTTGTAACTTGTAAGATGCACGGGCGCATGTCATGAACTGTCTGCGGTTGTAAGATGTACGGGCGCATGTCATGAACTGTCTGCGGTTGTAAGATGCACGGGCGCATGTCATGAACTGTCTGCGGTTGTAAGATGCACGCAGGCGTGGAGTGGAGGCAGTTAGATGCATAGAAGAGTGGAAGGGTGGATGGATGACAGAGTTGAAGGATGAAGATGCAGTGATGATGAATGCGTGGGGGGCGACCGACGTCTTGGAGAAGAAGAGGTAGCGAGAGGAAGAGAAGAAGCCAGAAGGAGGCGAGTGCATTGTCCTGGCAGTGGCAATGAGACGCGGGGAAGGTGGGTGGATTATGACCGGTCCGTTCCCGCCGGGCAGTGTCGGTATGTTCCGCGGCCGCCACTCCAGACGCCGCCCGCATCTGCCAGGGAAGGTGCACTCCACTGCCGCTCGCTTCCCGCGGCAGTGCGTTGGTCCGACAATGCGTTGCGTCGTGCTTGCAGTTAGGTTTAGGGTTTGGTGTATATATATATAGTCGGACTGATGCCGACTATATGTCGGACTGATGCCGCAGTGAAACGCTGCCGCGGACACTCCGCGGCTGATGCGGCTGCCAGAAAATGCACTCGCTCTCCCCTCGAAGAGGCATCGGCGCGTGAGAACCACTTCACAGCAGAATGTAGTGAGAGTCAGACGGAGAGGAAACACAGTGGCGGGAGGAGAAAGAAAACACAGAGGCAGTGAGAGAGAGTGAGCCATCACGACAGAAACACAGAAACACAGAGGCAGTGAGAGAGAGTGAGCCATCACGACAGAAACACAGAAACACAGAGGCAGTGAGAGAGAGTGAGCCATCACGACAGAAAGGGAAGAGGGAAAAAGGCCACCAGTGTTGGTGAGGATAACGGTAAAATAATGCAATGGTCTTCTTTGGGTTATGGCCTCTCTTAACGTCTGTCATCATCAGACTGTCCTTAACCCATTTAGGACCGAGACCGGATTCTACAAAATTGTCTTCTAAATCACGACAGTTTTATGAGAAATCCTATGTTTCTATGTCAGTGGTTCTCAAACTATTTAATGTCAAGGACCCTAAAAAATATATGTAATTGGCCGCGGACCCCATCTCAAAATATGTTGTTCCAGGGACCCCCCCCCCCAGAAACAAAGATTTGAATTAAAAATGTCCACTGTAAAAGAATACATGTTCAAAAATGTGTACGTTTTCACGGTTTTTCAAAAATAGCTATTTTTCAATAGCTAAAGTATATCATAATGCTTAAAACACCAAAAGGGGTTACCGTCCTGAATGGGTTAAGGCTTATTAAACGTATAAATATTTATCTATATTTCACGCCACATTATTTTTACCATGCCTCTATCACGCCGAGCTTGACTTTACATTCAATGTACACACATTACAAATGACAGGAGGGTGCGTGGAGACGGTAGAATTCTCCCAGGGAATCACTAAGAAAGAATGTGTTTGTTAAATTGTTTGTTGTCGCAAAGATAGGCAAAGATAGGACTCAACACTCCTCTGTGCAGCTACATTAATTAGCATTTATAAACTGTAAAGGTACCATCTACTGTCTTGTTCGCGCTGAATACCTTTTTTTGACATACTTTTTTACTAGTCTACACGAGAGGGTAACAGGCCTATATAGAAAAAAAAGACAGATGAAAATACGGTTACATTCTCTGTTATTATCATATTTACACACATGGTTGAATTTAAGGCTGAGTGGCATAAGTCTACATTCCAGCACACCTAAAGATGTCCTTCAATGCAAAGTCAAATAATTGATCTGAATCCATTTTAGACTTCTAAACACTTTCTCCTGACATCATTTATAATGTAAATAATTCAAATATTATTTGAATGGCCTGGTAAGGTAGATCTATACACAGCAGGAATCCTGAGTGTATTGAACTCTGACAGCGTAACAATTGACCTGTAAGGGTCCATTGTCAGAGTTAAATCGACGTCAAATATTTTTAATGAGGTGAGCTGAGGCTGTATACTTTTGTGGACAATAAAGATGTCTGCCGGAGTGTTTGTGGACGTATGGCGACGAGATGTATAGCATTTTAAATCCGGCATGGTACATTTGAACCAATCGTTTGAACTAAATGGCAGTGGTGGAGAAAGTAACTAAGTACTTTTACTGAAGTACTGTACTTAAGTACAATTTTGTGGTATTTGTACTTTACTTGAGTATTTCCAATTTCCAGTACTTTTACTTCTACTCCACTACATCTCGGAGCCAAATTTTTTACTTTTACTTCACTATTATTTGAAAACTTTAGTTACTAGTTACTTTGGCGATTTAAAATTTAATTAGAAAACATACATTAACCACTTCAACCCTATACATTTCGGCCATTTGAAAATAGCCGATCTACAACGCGACGCATTGTGAGCTTGTAGATCGGCTATTTTCAATAGATTTTCTACACATTTTGAACTTGTGAAATGGGACATTCTGCAATATGAATACTTTTACTTGTAGTACTTTAAGTACATTTTGATGCCGATACTTTTGTACTTTTACTCAAGTACATTTTCAATTCCGTACTTTTACTTGTAACAAAGTAGTTCTAAATTGCAGTATTGGTACTTTTACTTAAGTAAAACAATTGAGTACTTTTTCCACGACTGCTAAATGACCAGACTCCAGAGTTCCAAACAGATATTTCTCAACAGGGGACCACCTTCTAGTACGTATTATCCTTTGGTAAAGTGTAACCCAGTGAGACTGGGAGCAACAGTGGATGAAGTGCAGTGTTGATTTTGTCGACTAATACTATGACTCGACTACCTTTTTTCACAGACGAAAACTAAATGGAAGCTAAATGAAAACTAAGCTATGATGACTAAAACTAAGACTAAATATATTGACAATGTCGTCAACAAATAAAATCTAGACTAAAATGTTAGGAAGGGACTAGTGGACAAGAGATCCAGTATGAGTCATTTTACACTTGGTTGCATGCTGAAAATAGCCGATCTACAAGCTTCATCATCATCATTACGACGGCATCAAGGCCCGCCAAAATACATTTTAGTCGACTAAATCACCTGTAGATTTAGTCGACTAAGACATTCCAGGTGACTAAAATGTGACTAAAACTAAATGAAAACTATTCAAGACTATGACTAAAACTAAAATCCAAAGTTGCTGCCAAAATCAACACGTGATGAAGTGATAGGGCATGATTGCGGAGCTAGTTCTGTCTGCTAGTTGTTTCTGTTGAACCCAAAGCCCCGGAAATGGCTCACAGAGCTTGTAGATCGTTTAGTTCCGGCTCTGAGAGAACCAAATGGACCCCTTACGGTGAATCTAAAGTGCTGTAGGGGCCACACACACACACAAACACGCACACACACGCACACATCGCAACCACTGATTGTCACACAAACGCACAACATACGTAGAAAGCACTTCTCTACTCTACAACTTATGACTTCTACTGTGCAAAACACTTAACTGTTCTATTCTAGATCGACACACAGTCAAAGCCTCAAAGGACACATATTTGGAGAGTGAGCTACATTTTTGCGTTTGTTGTTGTTGTTTTGAACGGTCCATGGTGCCGTTTTACCGTCAATCGGCATTGCACTGTAAGTTTGCGTTAGCTTTAGCTATATCTTTAGCTCACCGTTCAAAGACATATACAGGCTTTGACTGTGTGATGCTATATATGCCTTACAGTGTGGATATGAGACCAGAGTCCTAGGGAGCATTTCGGCATTTTGCACACAGGCAACACCAGTTAGTCCTATAATAAAAAAGGCAGAACAGAGAGAGAGAGAGAGAGAGGGGCGAGAGAAACAGCAAGAAAAGGATTTAAAGAAAGAGAAAAATGATTAACGCTCTGTCACAGAAAGCAAGCAATCACCGTCGTCGTCAAGGCGACCGGTGAGACGAGACGATGTTAACGACCGTCAACATAATCATCTGATAGTTATGGTTCAAATCTCATCTCTATTCATTTGTGGTTTTAGCAAAGTACACTTGAGTTCAGACAGACGCACACATAAAGGGCAATCGCAGTTGAATTCCAAAACTAGAATTCTTTTGTTTCGTTTTTTTGTCCTTTTTTTATATACTTTCTTCAGAAGTTTTCATTTTCTTTTGTCAGTAGTTTTAGATCTCATGGTCTTGTGTGTGTGTGTGTGTGTGTAACAGACTTTAAGCGCTAGTGGTAAAATAAAATGCAGATCTACAAGCTCACAATGTGCCATGCTGTGATGTGTTGAGAGCTTGTGGATCTGCTATAGGGCCTATGGTGGTGCGCGACACCGGCGCACCACGCCTGTGATTCATTGGTTGGTTTGTTGGTTTTCCAAGCTGCGGTGGAATTATTGTCCTGCAGGTCATGGTCCTCTCTCTTGAGCTGTCCCAGAATGCTTTGCAGACGTCACATGACTGATTGACCACCAGATACATTTCAGTTACATACTGTAATGTAGCTGGATTCAGAGTAGAGTTACATTAAAGATGGAGTGCCATGATTGTTGTACTTTTTCTGTTTTGTATGTTTCTATGGAGTTAACATTACTCTAATAGACCCCCAGTTGTGGTTATAATATTCAAATATGTCTTCCCTGTGTATTTTTGATTTCTTCCTTAAATCTGAAAGCCTTTGAGTCAAAAGGCCCAATCGAAATTCACCAGTTTAGTGACATCATAACCCTAATCCCTCCCCCGTTATCATACAACAACAGCTGTGGGCGAGGCTTAAGTTCAGGTGGGAGGGGCTAAGGTAGAAACCAGCTATACTTAATGAACATTTGAACACTTTCTGTACCCTTTTGTGAAAACAATCTTCCTCCTAGCCCGATGATAATGTTTTAGGGTGGGACTTTTTTTTACGGCAGTCCATCTTTAAGATCGCTCTACGACTTCACGATTGGACCGGTGCGTGTCAAGCAGTGTGGTGCCGTGATTTGGACCCAGTTGCATTTCCTGGGTCGAACTTCACTCCATATAGGACAGGCTTAGAATAATCGTCTTTTGTCTTTGCCTGTATCCGGAATGGATATGACACTTTAAAAAAGCCTCGGATCGAGGCCTCGAAATTCTTTTTTTTTTTTAATAAAAAAAAAAAAGGAAATAAAAAATAATACTAAAGGTAGAAAACGTTTTAAATGAACTTTAGACTGCGGTCTCGGGGCCCGCTCCCCCCCGGGGGCGCGGGGAGCCGCCCTCCACGAAGCGCAGCAGCGGCGCGAAGGTGCAATAGTCTGGCGTGTTCCGCCAGCGCGTGAACATCAGTCTCTTGTTGAGGAGGAGGGGTTCGGACCTGCGTGGGTTGTTGTTGTTGGGGGCGGCGGCCATGTTGTAGCGTTGGGCCGCCGCGGCCGCTGCGGTGCCTCGCTGCAGGCGCCCGCCCGGGACACCGGCGCCCCCTGGTGGGTCGCTGCTGCCATGCAGGGACAGTGGGGTGAACTCCGACAGTTGACCCTCATACAGCTTATCCGCGTTCTGAAAGGAGAGAGAGACACAGAGACAGAGACAGAGAGAGAGAGAGAGAGAGAGGGGAAGAGGGGAGCACGTCAGTCACGGAGTTCCGTGGTTTGGTCCAGGCCCCATGCATACACATATCAAACACATGTTCTGTGTCTTTTCTGTGTTTGATGGTCGCCTCAATGCTTTCCCGGTGGGAGTCATGCAAGTGGTTTGACCAAACATCTGTGTTCGATTGGCAGAACACATGCAGCTATAGAACACACAACCCTGCAGACTCCCACTGGAAATTCATTATGGCGGCCATCAAACGCAGACAGAACACAGAACATGCATTTGATGTGTGTGTATGAGGCCTCAGAGAGACGACGGTTGGAAGCATGATGGTCCGAGCAATATATATATATATATATATATATATATATACATACATTTAGGAGGAGACGTTTTTCCTCACAGGCCACGAGATCAGAAAACCCACACTGTGAAGTCCTACCTGTTTATTTATTACAGGTCCATTTGGTTACATTTGTACTTTCTTATGATTTCATTTTCAACCCCCGGAGCACAAAGATATCTATGAGCCAATGGTGGAAAGTAAAGTAAACAAGTACATTAAGTACTGTACTTACCGGTACAGTTTGGTGGTATTTGTACTAAATTTAGAATTCCGGACTTTTACTTGTAACGGAGTATTTCCATATAGCAATATTGATACTTTTAAGTACAAAATGTTAGTACTTTTTCCACCACTGCTAAAAAAAGACCTCGTGTCACCGTGGCTTAATCGTCAACCATGCACAGCTGTGATGAAAATCTCTCCTCCTTTGGTGTGTCACATTAGCACAAGCACACGTACAAGTTCTCTGCAAAACACCAAAACATTGTGCCAAAGCACGCCATAGGCATAGGAATACGCACGCCTGTACGGAGGCGAGACCACGTCAAATCATGCAAACGGAAGCACTGTATAAAAAGAAAGAAAGAAAGCGTGCAACACCGTTATAAGCCCAGAGTGAGGCTTTCCCCTCTCTTCTTCTCTGTTGCACCCACCCTCTCTCTCTCTCTCTCTCTCTCTCTCTCTCTCTCTCTCTCACACACACACACACACACACACACACACACACACACACACACACACACACACACACACACACACACACACACACACACACACACACACACACACACACACACACACACACACACAGTACATGTTGTACGTACAATCATAGAAACAAAGGCCTTTGAAAAACGCACGCACGCACGCACGCACGCACGCACGCACGCACGCACGCACGCACGCACGCACGCACGCACGCACGCACGCACGCCGTTCCCTGTGTTAGTCACGACACCCACATTTTTAAAAGATACCAAAACGCCACAGCAAGGCAAAGAACCTGTTAACACCCTCCTCCCTTAGCACCTCACTGCAACCACACACACACGCGCGCGTGCACACGCACACGCACACGCACACGCACACGCACACGCACACGCACACACACACGTGTGTATAGGCTGTATATGTTTTACCATGCTGAGGGCCTCTAGCCCTCTGTGACATCTAGTAAGGAGTGAGAACTCTGGAAGGACACAAGCCTCTCAGGCTCTCTCATAGGTTTTACATTCTGTACGCACGCACGCACACACACACACACACGCACACGTGCACACAACAGCAAACACACAAATAAGTAATTGCCTTCATACCTGCGTGTACAACACTTACACACTCTGGATGCGCATAACTTTAAGATCACAAAGCAAAAAAAAAAAAAAAAAAAAAAAAGCACAATACACAATTTGCGACTGTAAACATCATCATCTGTATAGCATACAGACACATCATCATAGTGTGGAAGCACCACACACACACACACACATGTCAATGTCATGGTACGACATCACATCATTCTCAGTATATTCTGTATTGACATCGCGGACCATAGTTTGTCAAAATCCAGTGTTCTGGTCATATAGGTATAAACTATAGTATAGTTTATACTTTGTGATATGACGGTGTTGCATGGCAAAAGTAGCAGATCAATAAGCTCAAGCTTGTTAATCTGCTACGCTACTGTTGTGTATATTATATATAAAACAAATATTTGAAAATGTTTGAATTTACTTTACTTCATATATTAAATAATGCCCAAAATAGGGAAGGCTGAAAGTGGTTAATTCACATATGATGATGAAAACACTGGTACTGCTGGTACTTTGATAGCTATTGTCAGGGCTCTGCACTGGCTCCAGACAGAAGACTGATTTTGTTCACGTGTGTGAATCCAGAATAAAACGTTGCAGCATGCGGAGAAACTCACTGGCCACGGCGATAACAATCATGCACGTCTAGAAGATGGAATATATAGAGGGAGAAAGAAAGGGTGACTGCAGTGAAAGTATATAGAATAGAATAAATAAAATAGACATCCAGGATGTTAAAAGACAACTTTAGTATTTTTCAACCAAGGTTCATGATTTAGGTTGTTATTTGAGAAAGTTAAAATTATTTTATTTTTATTTTCATTTGCTGCTTTCTTTCGTTTTAGCAATTTTAGCTATTTTCGACATGGGGGGTGCGGGCATTCGAACATAGCGATTTCTTTTTTATTATTTACTATAGTCCTACTAGACCACATAAAATTACATCTAGGCCACAAAAGATCACGGGATCTACTGAATGTGAAGTAGGAGGTGATAAACTGACACATTGAGCCTAAACACACGGTATGGCATCCCCCCAGTATCTATACCTTCACATTCAGTAGATCCTGTGAACGTTTGTGGTCAGATGTCATTTCCCGGGGTCTAGTAGGACTATAGTAAATATTAATAAAGAAATCGCCATAATATTTTGTAAGAAAAAGGAAAAAGACGAAAATCCCTGAAACAAAAAAAGCAGCAAATGAAAAAATAAATAAGTAAATATACGCTATAATAATTACAATAGGCCTAATTATCTGGCCTAATAACCATCTAAAACATTAACCTTGGTTGAAAAAAAACAAAGTTGTCCTTTTAAGAACAGGAAAGCGGGGGTGGGGGGCGGAAACAGGCACATGTCACGAGCTTGTGAGAATGAAACAAACAGGATAAGACAGAGAGAGAGAGAGAGAGAGAGAGAGAGAGAGATGGGGGACAGGGACAGTATAGATGGGTCACCTTCGGGAGTGGGGTGGGGGGAGGGGGGGTTACGCCGGCTCAGAAACTCATTTGGCTGGAGGCCCGGCTCTGAGACAGCATGAAGATGGTGGACGGCTCAGAGGCAAGGCACAGACGCCTCGTCTGTTGTGTCCGTCACACACAGAGGAGAGGAGAGGAGAGGAGAGGAGAGGAGAGGAGAGGAGAGGAGAGGAGAGGAGAGGAGAGGAGAGGAGAGGAGAGGAGAGGAGAGTTAGTTTACGAAGTTAATAACAGTTGAAAGCCTCAAAGACCACACAGTTGGGATCAAAGTTTTTTTCCTCACAACCCAAAGATCTGATCTTCATCCCTCTTAGCTGGCTATGCCATTTGGTATGTTTACCTGTAAGCGTTAATTTGGTGCCCGTGACATCGGTACCCTCTCAGAGTTAAATAAGCAGCGATGATTTTACATCTACGTCTATTGGCTCAAGTGGTTTTAATCAGACTAATTGTTTTTTCATGATTATAAAGCAATTGGAGCTGCTATACGCGATATCTTTTTCAGTATTTCTCTTATATTGAATGACTTTTTTTTTGGGGGGGGGGGGGGGGTAGTCTCTGTGACACATCTATGCATTCAAAGTTTTTTATAAAAGCTTCGTCATTGGTCATATGTATTTCTCATAATATATATACAGTCCTCGATTATTCAAATGATCGAAAAACATATGGATTGAATGATCGCGCCTTTCAGAAGAATCAGATCTTTCAGAATGATGGACACACTGTTCATCGTTACCAATAAGCAGAGATAGAGGGGTTACCGGGGTGGGGAGGGGGGGAGAGAAGGAAGGTTATGGAAGCTCTTCCGGGTCAAGAGGAAAAGGTCATAGCCTTCATGAGTTCACAGCAAAAAAAACAGTAGGAAACGGAAACCGTCTCATGCTTGTGGCCAGAGACAAACAGCACACTGTCTTCCACCAAAAATACTCCATCCACATGTACTAATATATATTAGTACAACTGGAGGAGTATATAGCAAATAGTGGAGCAACACTGCAGCACAATGCACACAGCGACATTTATTCCATCCATTTGTATAACTCCCGAAAGGGTACGAAGGGAACCTGCCGCAAAATGGGTCGGGTGCCATTGGTATTGTCCCATTTCATTTAACTGTTCTTTTCCTTTTGCACATATTGCTAAATTAGTTCCGAAATCAACCAGCAGGTGGAGCAGTTGATGAAGAGGCGAGGATCTTTACTGTTTCCCTCCTATAAGTCTATGGCGGTGTTGATTAGAGTGAGGTGAGCACTGCACACAGACGGGGTCGAGTCGACTTGACTTACGTCCAGTATGGCTGGGACGTAACCGAAGCCTGCGTACATCTGAACATAATAATATGCCCAACACAGAGTCATCACATGGTTAGTTACAGTGTGTGATACTATACGGAACCTACAGCAACCTGTGTGTACATGCAGTATTAAGCAATATTACACAAGAGAGGGCGTGCTTTACCGTCAGTAATGGCACGACAGCCTTGCTCCATAAGCAATGCAGAAGTGCCATTACTGACTGTAAATGACCCTCAAGTGTGATATTGCGATTATACAACAGTTATCCTTAAAAAAACATGTCAACTCAATTTCATTAAAACCAAGATATTCGCTAAAGAAATCATAATTCTTACAGTATGTAGCCACTAGACCAAAATAAAATCGCTAGCACTGTCTTAGACCCCTCTTAGACCTGAGCTGCACTGTATATAGGCCTAGTGTATACTTGAGTTCTTTTTCCATCTACACACCAACTGTCTTTGGCCCAAAAATGGCAGATCTACAAGCTCACAGCTTGTAGATCGGCTATTTCTTTCCACCCCCAGCCATTCCCTCCCATGCGTTCCTACCTGGATGCGCTCCGTGGTGGTGGGCCACAGGGCCCGACAGATCACCTTCTTCACCACGTCGGGCAGCAGGCAGGCCACGATCAGCAGGATGATGCTGAGCCACGCCGGGCCGCTCGACAGCATCTGCATGAACACGTAGTACATCCTCTGGTAGTTCATGAAGGGCCTGGAGAGGAGGGGAGGGGAGGGGAGGGGAGAAGAGATTTTGATTTATTTATTAGATCCCCATTAGCTTACTGTGAGTCACAGCAGCTATTCTTCCTGGGGTCTTAAACATATCATCATTACAACATTTCTTCCATATTATTACATACATTTACATACAACATTCATCACAACAATACAACACAAAACAACTCATGATCCGTCTACTACATTTGATAGCTAGCTCCACAGTACAATCAAATCTTCAACATTGATAATAAAGTAAATATACATTATAATGTATATTGTGAGGGGAGGAGAGGAGAGGAGAGAAGAGGAGAGGGGAGGGGAGGGGAGGGGAGGGGAGAGGAGAGGAGAGGAGAGGAGAGGAGAGGAGAGGAGAGGAGAGGAGAGGAGAGGAGAGGAGAGGAGAGGAGAGGAGAGGAGAGGAGAGGAGAGGAGAATAATTAATTATAATTCTCTAAATTGCTCTGGGTTAGAGATGTCCGACATGTCACATTGTAATAGGTAGAATCGTACCAGATGATGCCTCCCCAGAGGAGGGAGAAGATCACAAAGAAGATGAGGGACCCCCAGATGACAAAATGGTTGATCCACGTCCAGTAATGAGTATCTAGAACCAGCTAGAGAGAAAGAGAGTGAGTGAGTGATTGATTGATTGATTGATTGATTGAATCAATTGAATCTATAGTCCTTGCTATGCACTGATGCGTGTGTATGTGTCTGTGTGTGCGTGCGTGTGTGCGTGCGTGCGTACCTTGAACGTAACGGTGAAAACGAGCACGGTGAAGATGAGCGTCCCAAACGTCCAGTTTCCAAACATCTACGAACGGGAAATAAAGTCATGAGGGAAGTAGAGAAGAGGCAATGTCAGACAAGCCATAATAATTATCCTGCGTAATATTTCAGATATACCATTCACTGCTGCTGCGTTTACAGACAGATCCACAGAGAGGGTTGCCCCGGGGCACGGCCATTACTATAGGTGTACCATTAAGTAAGTGATTAGCTACACCTGGCCTACTGCAGGGCACTGCTCCCTGGATTAGTGCCCTGTATAGGCCAGGTGTAGCTAATCAGTTAACGGTGGATTTGTCTATACTCAATTGCACTGCTGTTGGGTCTGTGAGAAAAGTCTTTTCACTGTTGAGTCATTAAGCCACGGCAGTATTTGCCGGTCTCTGCTCTGGCAATACTTTTATTGCTTCACCCAGCAGATGGGGGTACGTTAGGGGGTCAAGTGTCTCACTCAGGGACACTTCGACACACGGAGTGGGCGAGCCGATGGAGGGTCGAACCGTCGAACCTTCCGATTCCCCAGACGACCTCGCTATACTCCACAGTGCAGCACGTCCACCCCAGACGTCGTTATCCGAAGACAAGACCAGATGGTCTGTGGATATATGTTCCTCAGCCTCAGAGGCGGACCAGGCAAAAAAAAACAATGACATCAGCAAGGAAAGAGCAACTTCAGCCCTATCATTTCTGTAGTAATGTCTTTTGAAGCCATGAATGTTCAACAAAACATGATATATCTGCATATACGTTATTCCGACATACCAATGTAGTCCGACATACGTGGCTGCCTGGCTGGTACCGTTAAGAATCTCCTGTGGCGCCGACATGCGTTGCCGGTTAAGACACATACGAGGCCGGTTAAGACTCACCTGTGGCTCTGACATGCTTTGCCGGTTAAGACGCATACATGGCTAATGAAGTGCGGTTAGGGTTGGTTAGGGTTTGCGGTAGAGTGTCGGACTATTATTGCGTGTCGGACCAACGATATGCACCCATATATATCTGTGCGTTATGGAGAGATGAGATATGGAGACATGGCACAAGGGGGTGAGGTCGCATTGGGACTTTTCCTGCCTCACTGATCTACAAGCACTGTCCTTATTTGGAAATTACTATTAATCGTACATCTTCAAGACGAGCTGTACAATTACCTGCTTTTGCATGTCACACCTGGACTCAACACACACGGTGCACGTTAAGGGAAACGTAGCCAGTCGTCAACCCAAATCCCATTTTTTTAGTTATGAGGAGATCAGTAATTGCAACGGTAGTTCGCAGATTACTATGAAAACCTGCAACACCTGTCCATCCGTCAGTCGATCCGTCACGCCTCCATATATGGTCGTCAGTCCATCACACCTCGTGACACGTCACGCCATCATATATGGTCGTCAGTCCGTCACGCCTCGTGACACGCTCCATATATGGCCGTCTCCATATATGAAGATCAGGACACTGACCTCATCAAACCCTGGATAGCCATACATGGAGAAGACTGGATCATCACCTACAGTGTAGATCTGCATATATGGAGCCGGCCAGCGACTCTACATCTGACCTCAAACCTCAAACCCTTAGATCTCCATATACGGAGCTGACCTGTTCTGACATTCCATATGTTGATCCATCCCCACCCGTCCTTCCTCTTCGATGTCTCCCTTTTGACTGATACCTGTCCATTTAAACTCTAGACGGGCCCGCCTCAAAGTTATTAGTGCACCCAGCAAAAACTAGAGTTCTCAACAGACGCGAAAATTAAGGCCCGGCCCTACCTGGGCCCTCATCAAACCCTGTACACTCAAGACACTGCCCCCGCTGCCACCCTTAGATCTCCATATATGGAGCTGACCTGTTCTGACATTACATATGTTGATCTGACCTCATCAAACCCTGTACACTCAAGACACTGCCCCCGCTGCCACCCTTAGATCTCCATATATGGAGCTGACCTGTTCTGACATTACATATGTTGATCTGACCTCATCAAAACCTGTACACTCAAGACACACTCCATATATGGCCAGTACAGAATTCATTCCATATGTTGATCTGACCTCCCCCATGCTAAAGCACCAGCGCTCGCCCAGCATGTCACCCAGGGCGGATACTACATCCCTGATCACGTGAAACAACGCATTTGACGTCATCGTTTTGCAATGTCAACATTTCGCGTAGAGAAATACACAGATGGGTATTTTCTTTGCCACACTGTTGTTCTCCTCACATCAAGAATTTGGTTGAAAATCTCGAAAGTTTAATACCGTTAACAGTGAAACTGTCATGCCATTATTGCCGTGTACAGTTTGCCGTGGCATGTGCACATTACCTGCTGAATTTGTATTATGTGCATATAGCAGAAGTTACATGTACTTTACCAATATAGAAGTTACTGTACTATACCAATACCGTACCATGTAAAAGTCAAAGTAACATCTGAAGAGCATACCATACTGTAGATCAGGGGTTCTCAACGTGTTTGGCCAGGGACCCCCGGAAATGCTTTGGCAATGTCTCGGGACCCCTGCCCTGCCCCCTCCCGACCCCCAATATAAATGGACTGCTACAATAACCTTAAACCATTTTGGGCGGGAACCACTTTTGGTGTTTTAAGCATTGTTATAATTTAGCTATTGAAAAATAGCAGATCTACAAGCTCATAGCGCGCCACCGAGTGGCGCGCTACGAGCTTGTAGGTCTGCTATTTTTGAAAAATCGTGAAAATAAATAAAAAATTCCTTTTTTTTTTAATAATTTGGGGACCCCCTAAAATAATTTGGCGACCCCCCGAGGGGTCGCGACCCACGGGTTGAGAACCCCTGCTGTAGATGAAGTTACTAGCATAAAATGTCATACCGTAGGCCTTGTGAACTATAGTAGATAATATCTACTATTATGTCTTCTTTGCACACTAGAGTCCATGAGCGTGTTATAGTGTTATAGGAAGGTGTAAACATGAATGAAACGAGGTAAATAGGAGTAGTGATGAGTTTGAAAGGGACTGACTGGCGTTGGCAGTGTTGGTAAATGGAGTGTGACGATGATAATGAAGGTACAGCATGGAGGGTTAACATTCACAGCTTGCTGGTTTTACGAGTGTGAACCCCAGGAGTGACGTCTTCACAAAATTGCACTCCTAAATTCACAAAGTTTAGCGCGATGTCTTCACAAAATCGCTCACTCCGAAATGTCAAAATGTCTACATTAGGCCTATGTCAGAAATGATTACATAATCGCCTGATCGCAATCATTTCAGATAATCACAATTATTTTTTGCATAATCGTCATACTCTTTAAAGTTTTCTGTATACATTAATCTGTTGGAAAAACAAAAGGCGTGACCTGTTTTGGTAATATTTTCCAATGTTCAATGCCACTAAAATGTCCTGATCGTGATCGTGGCAATCCTAATTTAGATACTTCTAAACCATACATGGGCGACTGGCGGCCCGGGGGCCACATGCGGCCCCCACCATCACTTCATCCATTTAGGCCTGACCTCGAAATTTAAAAAAAAATCTTATAAATCCTCCAGTTTTCTGAAAAAAATATTTTCACGATCTTTCAAAAATAGCAGACCTACAAGCTCGTAGCGCGCCACTCGGTGGCGCGCTATGAGCTTGTAGATCTGCTATTTTTCAAAAGCTAAAGTATAACATAATGTTTAAAACACCAAAAGGGGTTCCCTTGCGGCCCGCAGGTTATTATCCGAACATTGGTATATTATTGATTTCAGATAATTACTAGTATTAAAATGTTGTCTTTTTTTATGTCCAATATAGTTATGTTAACTTTATGAACTATAATACATCTAAAATTATATACAAATGTTACTTTTCAGGATTCCAATTCAAAAATAGCAAAAAAGTATTCAAGATTTCAATTCAAATATAGCAAAGATAGCTGATCTATCGATCGGCTATTTTTTGCTACGACAGTAATATGCACTGTGGCTCTCTGGAGTGTGTGGAAATATAGTGGCCCTCTCCATCGTCAAAGTTGCCCACCCCTGTTCTAAACTATACTCCTAAACATCGTCACACTTTAGATACTTCTAAACTACTGCAGGAGACACGTCCAAGCATGGGCGTCAGGGCGTCTCAAAATATCTTGGTGGCATTGTAGTTGGCACTGGCAGTGCATCTAATATGAAGACTTACTGTATTAGAGAAAGATATTATACAATCTGTGCTAGTGTCAAAAAGTTTTTTACGGCCAACAAAAAGTGCTTCCTTTTTTCATTAAGATTGAAACCTCACGTTTGTTTAACTGCCTGAGAGACATTAGCGCACTTGTAGCTGTGAGGCACACGCGCGCGCACGCACGCACGCACACACGCACGCACGCAACAGCCAACCCCTACCCTAACCTGAAAACGTGGCCTAGGACAGAAACATACAGTAGGTACAGCTAAAGATAATACACGCACAAACAAGCCGATTTGACAGTGCAGGATAATGAGAAACCGTTCCGAAAGTATTGCATTTGGCACACAGATCTTGAAGCTCCCACAAAACGTTATTCAAGGTACATCGTTTAATCCACCTTCCAGGTCTTCGTGAGGTACCTGACGAAGATCTGTTAGCACGCACGCACGCACGCACGCACGCACGCACGCACACACACACACTACCGTACACGGCACTACACTACGCACAGTGTACAGTGTTTGTTCACTAACTACTGAACGTGAACATGGATCTGAAGGGAGGAGGGGCTAACGACACAGACTCATACACCTCATTGGTCTACTCTAGAGAGCTATGGGCGGGACATGGAGTGAATGACTGGGAAACTATGGGATGGTTGGCGATGCATGGGCGTGGTGGTTTCATACACCTCATTGGTCTACTCTAGAGAGCTGTGGGGGGCGGGACATGGAGTGAATGACTGGAAAACTATTGGATGGATGGCGATGCATGGGGCGTGGTGGTTCGGTGTTGGGGTCACGTGACAGGACAAAACAGGAAGTAGGATACTAGTGGGGGGGGGGGGGGTGACAGAGAGAGACAGAGGTTCAGGCTTACCATCTGTGTGTTGGTTGTCATTAGCTGGGGGGAGGAAAGAGAAGCAAAAAAGAAAAAGCAACACAAAGGTAAGAGCAGAGGACGAAGAAGATAAGAGGGGGCAAGAAAGAAGAAAGGAAATCATAGGAGAGAAAATAAATTAAAAATTAAAGTACAATTTTGAGAATCAAAATTGGATGCAAACGTATATAACCGGAAAACAAACGAAGAGGAAGATGGTGGCTCCGCCCCGGCCGCAGTGCTTTGACCCATTTAGGCCTGACGTCGACATTTTAAAAATGTCTTTTTAAAATGCTTTTTTTCTGAAAATCCTCATGTTTCTATATCAATATTTCATGTCAAGGACCCCAACAATTATATGTAATTGGCCGCCAACCCCCATCTGAAAATATGTTGTTCCAGGGGACCTCTCCAGAAGCAAAGATTTGAGTTTTAAACTGAAACTCTGAAAGAATATTCAAAGATTTGAGGCACATTTTCACGATTTTTCAAAAAATAGCAGACCTACAAGTTCGTAGCGCGGCACTCGGTGAGCTTGTAGATCTGCTATTTTTCAATAGCTAAAGTATAACATAATGCTTTAAAACACCAAAAGGGGTTCCCGCCCAGAATGGCTTAAGACTCGTAGAGATGAATGGTGAGACTCCCGTCACGGTTTTGCTTGACGAGAAAGACTTGGAACATGCATCCAAAATGAGTGCACTTTCTCAAAAGGGAGCGCAAAAAAGCTGATAACACTGATAACGGGGCCTGGGCCGTGGCCGGTAATCCAGTCTGGGCAGTGTGCCGCGGGTTCGACTCCCGATCCCGACAGCCTTTACTGCATGTCACCCCCCCACCCATCTCTCCCCCCCATTTCCTGTCAGCCTACTTTCTATCCCTCCATAAAAAATATAAAATAAGGCGAAAGCCACAAAAAAACATTAAAGAAATACAAAAAAAAAAACCCGGAGGGGAAATGAACCGGCAGGCATCCCAGAACATTGTCTTCGCAGACAGCAAGCTGTCTTGTGGTGAACTCCTTCAGTGCCACCTGGTGGACACCAGTTTTGGTCTTCGGTGCCACCGAAGCTCATTATATTATAAACAATAAAAGAAAGAAAATGTAATTATATTGTGCATGTCATGTGCATGTCATCACCTGCACACCAGATTAGAGGAATTTTCAAAATATGGATTTAAAAAAAAAGAATCTCGTCTTAATGTCCCTGGCAATCGGTGCATAATTAGATTCAGCTCGTCTTAACGTCCCTGGCATTTAAACAGTTTTAACTGCGACTACTATACGTCGGGACGTCAGCTCGGGGTTGATGTCAGGTGACGTGTCAAAGTATAGCGGCAAACACGATGACGATCAGATGGCATCGTGGACACTTTTCTGCGCCTGCACCGAAAACGAGTGCTTCATAAAAGCATCGCGTCCATGAAGTGCCGGTGTGGCTGTTTAACAAGGGAAGCTACAAATATATATGTGAATGTGAAAGCTCTCTCTCTCTCTCTCTGCTGCCCGTGCTATAGGGAGAATGCGATTGAAATGCATTCTCCAACGATTCCCACTGCCAATTGAACATACTTACTGTAATCGAGCGATTGGGCCCCGCTAAATTACCGTATAAGACAGGGGTTCTCAACCCGTGGGTCGCGACCCCTCGGGGGGTCGCCAGATTATTTTGGGGGGTCCCCAAATTATTTTCAAAAAAAAAAGAAAAAGTTTAAAAAAAGTTTTAAAAAAAGTTTTTTTTTTTTGCAACTGAATGGCTGTTAAATGGAAATGAAGAGTTTACATATAGTACATGCATACACCTTCCCTAATGATTATATCTGGTTTCAGTATTTATTTATGGTGTATTGCCTCTATTATTAAGGTTATTGTAGTAGTCAATTTATATTGGGGGTCGGGAGGGGGGCGGGGGTCCCGAGACATTACCAAAGCATGTCCGGGGGTCCCCGGCCAAAAACGTTGAGAACCCCTGGTATAGGACACACAGCACAAAATATGGCCGATCATCATCAGGCACAGATACTTCTCAACGGCCTGACTGCCCATCCTGCACGCCCTGGTGTGTCGAGGCCTTAAGTGAATAAGCTTTTGCACGAAGGGCAAGGTCCTATTTAATCTTCCTCAAGGGCGTTCTAATGAAGACTCAACCCACGTAACATTAAACAAGTCAGCCATGAAAGCGGTTACATGAAAGATTTGTACAATTAACGTTACGTAATGTCGAGGCCTAGTATATAATGTTCAAGGACAGAGCTGAGAAAGTGTTGCGGCGGCAGAATTTCAGTGCAAACTGACAATAAAGTACTGTATCATATCGTACTATCATATTATATCATATCATATCAGAATGTTAGTTGGTTTAATGAGCTATCCACAGCAACAGCATGTGACTTTGGGACTGTTTGCTTTTACAACTGCATACAAACCAAACAGATTAAAACAAAGCCAATGGGAAGCGGTAAAAAAATAAATATACAGGCCTGCTCTATATAGATATGGTTTTGTAGAATAATAATAATAATTATGTCAGCCGTTGGGAAGAAAATATTTCCAGTTTTGACATTTGAGAAGGTGTTACGGACAGCTGACAACATTAATGACCAATGATAACAGATGGAAGCAAATTACCGTACTATTTTTTTCCCTTCAGATATACAGAAATTAACAGAATCATAAGAATGATTACTTAATATTATCAATATGCTCAAAACTGTGTTTAACCCATTAAGACCAGAGACCAGATTCTACAAAATAATAAGGGAAAACTTTGCAAAAGGTGTGGCAAAATAAAAGCTTACCACTGTTTTTTTTCACAAATGTGTTCTTAAAGGTGTCTACTATCACCTATCAGTTTTTTCCAATTTGTTTCCCTTGGGACACTTTGTGATAGTTGCTGAAAGTTGGGTACGTACCAACATATATGACAAAATTCTCAAAATTGCATTATGCTTTAAGTAGCATGTGACATGTCAAACTAGGGGGTTTTCATGATTCTGAATCCATTGCTTAAATGCGGCCATATAGCCACTTGTCCAAATGTGCCGACCTAAACTAACCCATCCTGGGCGGGAACCCCTTTTGGTGTTAGCATTATGTTATGCTTTAGCTATTGAAAAATAGCAGATCTACAAGCTCATAGCGCGCCACCGAGTGGCGCGCTACGAGCTTGTAGGTCTGCTATTTTTGAAAAATCGAAGAACGACTGACATAGAAACATAGCTTTTTCAGAAAACTGTCAGGATGTAGAAGACATTTTTAGAATCTGATCTCAGGTCAAAATGGGCACCAAAACTATGGATTCAGAATTCCGCGACTAATGCTTGCAATGGATTCATAATTCATGAGCTGAATGAGCTTATAGATCTGCTATTTTTCAACAACTAAAGTATCAAATAATAATGGTTAAAGCTGGTTAAAAACTAAAGTGACACGGTTCTCCAGGTCTTAATGGGTTTCAAGTTTAAACACATGAACACTTTCCTTCTCCTTTTGTGGATTTATTGTTCTCCTTTTCGCAGGTGACGTACCGGCTGTCTGTCCGGCCTTACCTGTCCGTTGCTGGTGAAGGTGGTGTTGTCGAACAGGAAGTAGGCACCGAAGAACATGACCAGGGCGGCGTAGATGCCTAGGCACGTCCAATAGATGAAGATGGCCATTTCAGCAGGCAGTTCTTAGAGATGTCCCCTGTGTGTGACGGGGGAAACACACATCATCATCTTCATTCATCATCACACCTTCACCAGGTAAACCTTAGGCCTCACTCAGACCTTTACTGCATTGCTGTATGCTTGTTGGATGAATGTTGTGTAGTGTCATGGCCGCCCCAATGCATTTCCAATGGAAGTCACATGGTTTGTATTCCACATTTAGGACTACAAGCTGTTGTATGGCTTTCGGCTGTGTTTCGACTGCACCCCTCCCCCTCATACAACACAAATGTTGTGTCAAACCATGTGACTCCCATTGGAAATGCATTGGGGCGGCCATGACACTACACAACATTCATCCAACAAGCATACAGCAATGCAGTAAAGGTCTGAGTGAGGCCTTAGAGATGTCCCTGTGTGTGACGGGGGGGAAAACACACATCATCATCATCATCATTCATCATCACACCTTCACCAGGCAAACCTGCATGCATGGGCAACTCGCGGCCCCGGGGGGCCACATGTGGCCCCCACCTTCACTTAAAGCAGGGGTTCTCAACCCGTGGGTCGCGACCCCTCGGGAGGTCGCCAAATTATTTTAGGGGGTCCCCAAATTATTTCA
>NC_136803.1:28451065-28483565 GCF_951216825.1 Electrona antarctica
GAGAGAGAGAGAGAGAGAGAGAGAGAGAGAGACAGAGACAGAGACAGAGAGAGAGAGAGAGAGACAGAGAGAGAGAGAGAGAGAGAGACAGAGACAGACAGAGAGAGAGAGACAGAGAGAGAGAGAGAGAGAGAGACAGAGAGAGAGACAGAGAGAGAGAGACAGAGAGACAGAGAGAGAGAGAGAGACAGAGACAGAGACAGAGACAGAGACAGAGAGAGAGAGAGAGAGAGAGAGAGAGACACAGAGAGAGAGAGACACAGAGCGAGAGAGAGAGAGAGAGAGAGACACAGAGAGAGAGAGACACAGAGAGAGAGAGAGAGAGAGAGAGAGAGAGAGAGACACAGAGAGAGAGAGACAGCGAGAGAGAGAGAGAGAGAGAGAGACACAGAGAGAGACACAGAGAGAGAGAGAGACAGACAGAGAGAGAGAGAGAGAGAGAGACACAGAGAGAGACACACAGAGAGAGAGAGACAGCGAGAGAGAGACGGCATGCCAAAAAAAAGGTTGTTAATCAGGCGATGGGGGGGGGGGGATGCAATACAATAGGAATGGTGTGTGTGTGTGCAACTGTGCATGCGTGCGTGCGTGCGTGCGTCTGTTTGTGCGTGTCTATACCTGCTGTGAGAAGCCGCAGAAAAACTGGTAGAGGAACTGAGGAAAGATGAAGACCACATTCTGGGGAGAGAAGGACAAAGGGAATGGATATGATACACCTTGAAGAACATCCAACTCCCATCATGCAGTATATACAGTATATATACATTATGTATAAGTATGTATATAGTACATTCTACACTAATATGAATCCTGCAATGTCAGTGGTGTAAAGTAACTAAGTACTTTTACTTAAGTGCTGTACTTAAGTACAAGTTTGAGGTATTTGTACTTTACTTGAGTATTTCCAATTTCCAGTACTTCTACTCCACTACATCTCAGAGCCACAATTTGTACTTTTACTTCACTACTAATTATTTGAAACTTTTGTTACTAGTTACTTTGGTGATTTTAATTTTGATTAGAAAGCATACATTAACCACTTCAACCCTATACAGTACATTTCGGCCATTTGAAAAGAGCCGATCTACAAGCTCACAATGCGTCGCAACGCGACGCATTGTGAGCTTGTAGATCGGCTCTTTTCAATAGACTTTGTACACATTTTTAACTTGTGAAATGGCACATTCTGCAATATGAATACTTTTACTTTTAGTACTTTTTGATGCCGATACTTTTGTACTTTTAGTCAAGAACATTTTCAATTCCATACTTTTACTTGTAACGAAGTTAGTTCTAAATTGCAGTATTGGTACTTTTACTTAAGTAAAACAATTGAGTACTTTTTCCACCCCTGCGCAATGCAGTCCTCAGCTAAAGTCGGTATAGTCTTGGGTGAGCAATTAAAAAGTCAGGTTGTCGGGGGCGGCCAAGACTCCGGGCAGTATATTCTTCTTCATTCTTGACAAATGTTGTGACGTGACGTTGTGGACGTATACTCTTACCTTGTAGAAGAAGTACTGCACCAGCTCAGAGATGCGTATGTAGTAGTAATGCCCATGGACCAGCAGCATCTTCTTCAGGTGTTTGAACTTGGGGATGGCATAGTCGCTGTTCCTCACCGCCTGACGACCCTCCTTACCCAGGATGCCTAGGGAGAGAGAGAGAGAGAGAGAGAGAGGGTAAGAAAGAAAGGGAGAGAGCGCGACACAAATATACTTTACAAGACTTTAACCACATACCGTGAGTAATCAAAGAAAGACCTACAAGCATATGAACAAAAAACAAAACATATTTGGATACCTACGTAGTAGGGATTGGTTAACATACAGCTTAAATTAAATTCTGATATTATCCAAACCATAAAATATCAAACACATCAGACCCGTAACTATCTTATATTCAAGCCTCTTGTATAACCCATTTAGGCCTGACCTCAAAAGTAAAAAAAAAAAAAAAAAAGTCTAAATCCTCCAGTTTTCTGAAATAAATATTTTCACGATTTTTCTAAAATAGCAGACCTAGCTTTTAGATCTGCTAGTTTTCAATAGCTAAAGTATAACATAATGTTTAAAACACCAAAAGGGTTTCCTGCCCAAAATGGGATAACATATATGTCCCATAACTTAGTATTTATAAATGCACACAGATGCAGCGGCTGTCCAGACATATATCTATAAATCAGAAAATCTCCGTATTTGTCTGTCTATGTCCTTTTTACGCCCATATATGGTGATTCCTGATGTCATCAATGTGACATCATGGTCCTGACACCAGTACTACCGTAATGTGTACTGCACTAAGTATTCTGCTCGTGAACCATGGCCTCGCGACGGGCATTGCATTTTGTTTTTAAAGTGGCCGATAGAAGCAAAGCGGCCGCCTTTTACCGGGACGTACTCGGCATGAAGGTGTTACGCCACGAGGAGTTTGAAGAAGGATGCAAAGCGGCCTGTAACGGTCCTTACGACGGAAGATGGAGCAAGACGATGGTCGGTTTCGGGGCCGAGGATGACCACTTTGTCGCCGAACTGACGTACAACTATGGAGTGGGAGAATATCGCCTCGGCAATGATTTCCTGGGGCTTACTTTGCAGTCGAGTCGAGCTGTAAGCAACGCTAGGAAATCAGGCTGGCCTCTCACGGAGGTAGGAGAAGCGCTCTATCTGACCGAAGCGCCGGGAGGATATCGCTTCTATCTGGTCGACAAAGAACAGCCTCCGAGCGATCCGGTGCAAAAAGTTTGTCTCGCGGTGTCCGACCTCCGGACGTCCACGCACTACTGGGCTTCCCTTTTGGGAATGACGGTGATGGACGAGGACGACGAGAAGCAAACGGCGCTGATGGCGTTCGCGGACGTCGGTCAGTGCAAGCTGGAGCTTCGCGGCATCGCCGAGACCGTCGACCACGGAACGGCCTTCGGACGAATGGCGTTCTCGTGCCCGCGAGAGCAGCTGGCGGGCCTCGAGGCTCTGATGGAGAGGGAAAAGCAGGCGGTCCTGACGCCGCTGGTCAGCCTGGACACCCCGGGGAAGGCCACGGTGGAGGTGGTGGTTCTGGCCGACCCGGACGGCCACGAGATCTGCTTCGTGGGAGACGAGGCGTTCAGGCCTCTCTCGGCGCCGGACCCCGACGGAGATGCGTTGCTCGACAAGGCGATGGCGGAGGACGGGAGCCACGAGTGGTTCGCAGAGCACGACGGGCAGAAAGCTGCCGCGTGAGCTGTGAGTTGTTTTTCCACTAAAAGTCACACCTGTGTGAAGTGAGGGGCCACTCTCATCATCATCATCATAGGTTTCATCATACATCATCTCGTTCTGGCAAATCACAATTTGCGTCTTGACTTTTGTCTTCAATGTTTGTGTTTACATAAACCCTCAAAGCTGGACATGCATAAAATATATATTAAAAAAAAAAAAAATATATATATATATATATATATATATATATATATATATATTGAATGCCAATTGACAATGAATTTCCAGCTTTGAGTGTTTGTGTAAACTTAAACATTGTGTGAACACAAATGTTGAAGACGCTGCTGAGGACGCAAATTGTGATTGGCCGGAATGAGATGATGATGATAAGACCCCCCCTCACTTCACATGCACTGGTGTGATTTTTCAGGGGCACTAGCCCCTCCTATATTCAGCTATAGTGTAGATTTTTGTACACAAACATTAAATGCCATTGACAATCAATGGAGAATTTACGTCATGTAGATGAGCAAATCTGTTATTTTCGTCCCACGCAAATTGGTATTTTTGTTTAAAAATTCCCATTGACAACGAATGGAGAATTTACGTCATATGTGTCTGAGGCAGCAAATCAAACCCTCTTCTCTCAGTGGTTCTCAAACCTTTCGGGCTGATCTACAAGCCCATCTACAAGCTCACAACGCCTCGCGTTGCGAGGCGTTGTGAGCTTGTAGATCGTCTGTTTTCACAACGTTCATTCACAAAACCATTTGACCCCCCCCACCCCCCTCCCCAGCAAGTTGAGAATCACTGCTGTATATCATGGCAGTGTTGTTTTTGGCAGCAACATTTTATTTTAGTTTTAGTCATAGTCTCTTGAATAGCTTTCATTTAGTTTTAGTCACATTTTAGTCACCTGGAATGTCTTAGTGTTAGTCTAGATTTAGTCGACTAAATATCATAGGATTTTAGTCGACCAAATCTACGGTTGATTTAGTAGACTAAATCAATGACTGTTTTTACACTTGCTGAAAATAGCCGATCTACAAGCTCACAACGTGTCACGCTGTGACACGTTGTGAGCTTGTAGATCGGCTATTTTCAGCATGCAACCAAGTGTAAAATGACTTATACTGGATCTCTTGTCCACTAGTCCTTTCCTAACATTTTAGTCTAGTTTTTTTTTGTCAACGAAATTGTCAATATATTTAGTCTTAGTTTTAGTCATCATAGCTTAGTTTTCATTTAGTTTCCATTTAGTTTTCGTCAGTGGAAAAAGGTAGTCGACGAACAGTTTTCGTCTTAGTTTTAGTCGACGAAAACAACACTGTATCATGGCAAGCCGTATAACGTGAAAACCCACCGACTCCGACGTGGGCTTCCAGGATCATGCTGACGTCGTTGGCTCCGTCGCCTATGGCCAGCGTTATCGGGTGCTCGGGCGACGCTTTGATCAGCTTCACGATCTGTAGACGAGGAGACAACAAACGCAGTGTTATAATCAGCAGCACACCTGAATCACACACACACTCTGGTAGGAGGTGTGGGTGGACGGACGAACAGGCTGGGTCCGTTGTGAATGGGCTCTATGCACACAGAATGGAACCAAATGGACCCGTATACACTCTCAGAGTAACACACCCGTACGTACGGGTCCATTTGAAACCCACTTTAGGACACTTTATGAGACCCACTGGTGTAGCACAGTGTTTTCAGAGCCTTCATTAGTATCATCGATAACAGGTGGCGTCAGTGGCGTGCACAGACATTTAGAGGGGCAGGTGCTCAAGTGAAAAAAGGGCACCTTGTGCAGCGCGTGGAACCGGCCGGTTGCCTTAATAGTGTGAGATGTATAGATTTTGGGGCATAAATAATATATTAGAAGCTTTTTTATCAAGATCAATGTCACTGTGGTCCACATACAGTGTACAGTGTACACTGTAAAAAAAAATAATAATAATCAAAAGGGCACTTTGCTGTCCAGAGGGCAAAGGGCAGGTGCTCTAGCACCACCTAGTGTCTATCTGTGCACGCCACTGACAGATGTGAAGGAAGAGTCCAAAAATGACGCGTGTGCATACCCATTTTGGACTCTACAAAGACCAAATGTATTCAACGGAACCAAATGTCTTCTAAATCCTGATAGTTTTCTTTCGTTTCGTTTCTATGTCAGTGGTCCTCAAACTATTTAATGTCAAGGACCCCTAGAATTATATGTATTTGGCCGCCGACCCCCATCTGAAAATATGTTGTTCCAGGGACCCCCCTCCAGATGCAAAGCTTTGAGTTAAAAACGTCAAGAATATATTCAAAGATTTTCACGATTTTTCAAAAATAGCAGACCTGCAAGCTCACTCGGTGCCGCGCTATGAGCTTGTAGATCTGCTATTTTTCAACAGCATAACGTAATGCTTTAAAACACCAAAAAGGGGTTCCCGCCCCCAAAATGGGTTAATTATACCACTCCCGTCCCCACCTGTGCTTTCTGGAGCGGGGCCATGCGGCAGCAGAGCACGGCGCTACAGTTGCGGCAGATCTCCAGGAAGATCTCCTTGTAGTTCCCCGAGTTGGACTCCTCGGGTTCGGGCTTCAGCACGGCCGACAGCGTGGCGCCGTCGATGATGAGGCCGTAGTCGGCGTAGTCGCCCGAAAGACTGCAGGGAAAACGGAAACATACGTGACTACATTTGACTGAGGGACTGCATTTTGAATTTTCGTTTTTTCATGTCATATGAAAGCAGGGAATCATAGCTTCAAATTGACATATTGGTTGTTCAGTTTGACCCACCAGTTTTGGAGATATGGCTTAATGTCTTTGTGAAAACAGCGAGTTGAGAAAACGGGCTTGAAAGGTTCACTTCTGTGGACTCTAACATTACACCTATAGCTACATGTTTAAGCATTTATTCTATTATGTGAAGAGTCTGCCTGTGCTATTAACTCATTTTTGAGAAAAAAAGGTTTTTCTCCTCTGGTGAAAAGCTGGAATTTGCACGATGGCAGACTCTCAGTCAAATCTGGTCACATATATAGAGGGTATTATGCGCGTGACATCACCATCATATATACCCGGAAGTTGGCAAAATCAAAACAGAAAAGTCAGAAAAGAGACCAGGGGTTAGATATTACCACAGGTACAAGAAAGACGTTCTTTATTGATAATTCTGACAATGTTTCGATCCATTTGATCTTCATCAGGTCATTAGACCAGGGGTCCTCACAACCTGTGGGTCGCGACCCCTCGGGGGGGGTCCCGAAATTATTTGGGGGGGGTCCCCAGATTATAAAAAAAGGAGTTACAGACCCATAAAGGTCCATTTGGTTCATAATGATCATTTAGCCCGGGCCCCCCTGGAACTCCCTCAAGGACCCCTGGTGGACCCCACTTTGGGAACCAATGCCATAGACTACACACAAAACAGGAAAAATCACGGCACTCCATCTTTAACTTGCATGCGTGGAGTCCGCCGTCCAGCCTTACCCGGACATGTTGTCGCGGCTCATGCTGGCCCCGTGCGAGCGCAGCACGGTCCTGCTCAGGTCAAAGAGCACCTCGTGCAGGCTCTGCTCCTCCAGGCGCTTGGTGGTGAGCTCCAGGATGTGCGTGCTGCGGCGGAACAGCTTGCAGGCGTAGCACGTGGCCACCGCCGTCTCCATCTTGTCGCCGGTCAGCACCCACACCTTCATGCCCGCCTTGTGCAGCGACTCGATGGTGTCCGCCGCCTTCTCCTGGAGCCTGGGTGTTAATTAAGTGTTAATTAAGTCCAGCTGTGCTTGGTAAACTTCACACAAAGGATGCCAATTAGAACCAGTGGTGGAAAGTAACTAAGTACTTTTACTTAAGTACCGTACTTAAGTACAATTTTGAGGTATTTGTACTTTACTTGAGTATTTCCAATTTCCAGTACTTTTACTTCTACTCCACTACATCTCAGAGCCCAAAATTTGTACTTTTGCTTCAGTGCAATTATTTGAAAACGTTAGTTACTAGTTGCTTTGGCGATTTTAATTTTGATTAGAAAACATACATTAACCACTTCAACCCTATACATTTCAGCCATTTGAAAATAACCGATCTACAAGCCGTCCGTTTTAATCTCTAGTCCACACCCCGGCTGCGCCAGAACGTAAAAATCCGTCTTTGTTTAATTTCATTGAATCCAGTATTTTTTTTTTAAATACTTTTTTACTCACATGGTAGATGAAACACCTAAAAGTTTAAACTTTGATCACGCTATGAAAGTGAATCCATCGCGCGTCGATGCATATCGCATAGCCTATAGAATGAGGATGTGGCTCAAATATGGAGGGCTAACACTAACACTCTGGCGAGATAACGTTTTAATCACCATCACCCACGCTGGGCAAGACCTATACGCTGTAGACTTTATGTTATAATTTAGCTATTGAAAAATAGCAGACCTACAAGCTCATAGCGCGCCACCGAGTGGCGCGCTATGAGCTATTTTGTTTAAATCGTGAAAATATTTATTTCAGACAACTGGAGGATTTAGAAGAACTTTTTAAAATGTTGAGGTCAGGCCTAAATGGGTTAATACCATCACTTTTACTGAAAAATATCTCTCCATGTTCTGATAATTACAGTTATGATCCTAAGACGGAGCACACAAACAAAAAGTATTATTTTGCTTTGTTCAAAGTACACATGAATGGCTTACATTTGGCTAAACTGCCTAGGAGAGACTATTGATATTGCACTGTAGTTAAAAAAGGAAATAGTTGTAGTATAGAGCGCATAAATAGAAGTGGCTGGAACATACAGTACAGTACACACACAGCACATACAGTATACAGTGACGGTGTCCTGACCTGTCCTCCACGGCCGTGGCTCCCAGCAGCACCAGCTCCGTCTCGATGAGGTCGTAGGCCTCGGCCAGCTTCCTGTCTCTCTCCTGCAGCGCCAGCTTGGCCGAGTTGAGCAGGTGGCACACCTCCCGGTACTGCTCTGGGCCCAGGCGCCGATACGCCACGCACAGCGTCCTCAGGCCCTCCTGGATGCACGCACGCACATACACACACACACACACACACACACACACACAGGAATGGCCATTTAATTTAAAACCGAGGATGCATCATGCAAGTATGCAACTACCACTGTTAGACCCCTTTTCCATCGGTTGGAAAGGTTGGTTCTTTTTGGTTTTTAGTCCATGAGCCAGAGCGCCAAAATTGGTGGGCAAACTATACCCTATATTAAATTGTTTATAGGATCAACAAGTAAATTAATACATGATAACCCTTCCACAGTAGTAGCTTTTTCATATTTTCGATTATTTCGCATATTTTCCTACATAATGCCTCATTTGCATATTTAAAAATGTAAAATTTGTAATACAATAAATCATTGTCTTCGTGTAAGTACTCAATTGGGGAAGTTTAATGGTGATAACAATCTAATATAGGTATGGTTTTGCCCACTCAATTCATAATTAACGTTTCAATTTTGGAGCTCTGGCTCATGGACTAAAAACCAAAAAGAACTGAACCGGTTCCCATTGGGAACCAACCGGTGGAAAAGGGGCCAGTGTGTGAACTATTTCCGTTCCAAAGTCCACACCGCACCCCTGCACACTAACAATAAAATGAATACGTAATTAATTAAACTCTTTAATTAAAGTAATGCAAGTTAGAAATGCATGCCATATAACCGCCGTGGTAGACTATACCAAATCAATATAACCCGATATAATGCATAATGCATATAACCACAAAAACCACCACTCCCATAACATAAAGTTCAGTGGCATTGGACAGATTGACAACAATCAATAGATTTGATTGGAGTCACTCTGCCCTAACGAGGCATGAGCTACACTTTCCAACGAGTGTGTGAGTGAGTGCCGTTGAGTGTTGTCATGTCCGTGCGACCACTAGCACCCTTGTATTAGGTATCTCTGTGCAGGCGTGTGTACTTGACTGTGGTCGTGTGCATACAAATATACCACATGAGTGACCCGGGACACACACCTGTGGCCCGATTTTCGGCGATGCCTTCCCCTTTATCCCTAAACGTCTTTGCCTTTTTTACTATTTTGAAAAACATTTTAACAGTTTGACTGCGGAACACGCTAAACCCGTCTTTTTTCCCGTTGTCTTTCTCTGCTCTTTTGTTTTATATGTTTAATTCGCCGTGTTTTGATAACTTTTAAGACTCTAGGGGCTGTATTTTGCGTGTCTTAAGTACCAGGTCTTATTACTTAAGACCTGGAGGTGTGATCAATGCCATTTGGCTATTCTGAGTGGCCAAAGAACATTGACCACGCCTCCAGGTCTTAAGTTAAGTAATAAGACCTGGTACTTAAGACACGCAAAATACAGCCCTATGGCCCATAAGCGGAAATCGATGAGTCACTGGCTTGCTAGGGCTTCTGGGAAACTTAGGCGCAATGTTAGTCTATATGGGACGCATTGGCTCCGCCCGTGCTTCCCTCATGCTCCTCGCTGGTTGCGGACGGTGGAGGATTATCAAACGCTATAACAAACCATCGCACCGTTTTAAAGCGGATTTCCGTGACACAGAACGAAGATAATGGACAGTTGCTTCTTCAAAGGTTATAGTGAACATCCCCGCAGTGAACCTTATCACGGTAATCAATCACGGTAATTAAAATTGACATGTTGTGAGCTTGTAGATTCTATTACAAAGTGTTTTTCAAAATCGTAAAAAAAAAAAAGGCAAAGAAGTTCAGGGATAAGGTGAAAGGCACTGACCAAAATAGGGCCCATAGCGTGTGCTATGCTTTCCAACGAATATGTGCGTGCGTGCGTGCGTGTGTGCGTGCGTGCGTGCGTGCGTGCGTGCGTGCGTGGTTGCGTTGCGTGGTTGCGTTGCGTGCGTGCGTGGTTGCGTGCGTGCGTGCGTGCGTGCGTGCGTGCGTGCGTGCGTGCGTGCGTGCGTGCGTGCGTGCTTGCGTGCGTTCTCACCACTGCATTGTGCTCCACCCTGGCTTTGACCTGCTCCACCTTGCCCGCGACGACTCGAGGAAAGATGGAGGAGTCTGCACCTTTGCAGAACAGGAACACTTCACCTGAACACACAGCAGCAGCAGAGAGACAGAGAGGAGGAGAGAATTCTGTTTTATCGGGGTAATAAAAATAATTTGACCTGAGATCAGATTCTAAAAACGTCTTCTACATCCTGAGAGTTTTCTGAAAAAGCTATGTTTCTATGTCAGCCGTTCTTCGATTTTTCAAAAATAGCAGACCTACAAGCTCGTAGCGCGCCACCCGGTGGTGCGCTACGAGCTTGTAGATCTGCTATTTTTCAATAGCTAAAGCATAACATAATGCTAACACCAAAAGGGGTTCCCGCCCAAAATGGGATAAGGAAGGTAGGTCGTTGGCTCCCCCATGGTGAATGTCTTTCCCCGGTACACCCCGGGACCGCCGCCCGCCATCTGCCTTATACTACTAAATTGTGACCCACTTGTCCAGTACAGCACGCACCTGCGTGAGCGCGAGCGAGCACGCACACAGACTCTAGAGAAGTGTGTGTGTGTGTGTGTGTGTGTGTGTGTGTGGGTGTGTGTGTGTGTGTGTGCATTATGTATTACCTCTGGCGTCTCTGACGATGACACTCATCCTCCTCCTGACGGCATCAAAGGTCAGGACCTCCAGCAGCTCAAACCTGGCAACGCGCACCCACACACACGCGCACACACACACGCACACCACACACGCACACGCACACACACACACGCGCACACACACACACACACACACACACACACACACACACACACACACACACACACACACACACACACACACACACACACACACACACACACACACACAGAGACAGAGACAGAGACAGAGACAGACAGAGTGAGTAGTTCAATCCTCTCAGATCCTCCTCCCCTCCTCTCTTCTGTGGTGTCTCACAGTTTTTTGGGCTTTGCCCTACCTACCCACCCAGCTGTCGCACTTGGCCACTTTATTTTGTGCATGTCACGCTCACGTAGCCTATAAGGCGATCTTTTTTCAAAACATTATCAGGAAAGTGACATTTCTTTATGGGGGTGGGGGGAGGGCAAAATAGAATGCCTACAGTACTACGCATATATACAGTTATAGAGCTTGGCTTATACAGTCTGTATGTAATTGTGTGGTGTGTATTGGATTTGAACATATTGATAGATATTTTAAGGTGGTGTAACTTGTGGTTTTGCTGTGATGATGGCTAAGGTGACCAGCTGTTCATTGTCATACATAATGGCATTTATTTCCTGATCACCTCACATTGCAATGCCACCAGTAACCACTAGGTGGCAAAATAATACAAGTATTGTTCCTCAGGCTACATACTGTACTCTTCTACAATATTTGTGAACTCCTAGTTGTAAATATATTCAGTGGAACACATACACACACACACACGGACTGAACTGTGTGATCCACTGTGGTCATCAGCAAATAAATTGACACGAATCATTTGATTGTGAAGAGAGAGAGTTCCGCTTTACTATTCAATTCATTATTATTGTTTTTAACCTGTATTTAACCAGTAAAAACACATAGACTGAGTCTCTTTTGCAAGTGGGAACTGGCCAAGAGGCGGAAACAAAATGACACTTCAATGCTACATCGTACATGTCAAATTTACACAACAGCCAAATAATAATAATACCTGAAGAAACCTATACAACAAATCTCCAACAATGGTACACTAACAATGACTGGGCGCAAGACATTTTGTACATTTTAAAATATGGTATAATATATAATAATAAAAAAAAGGAATCCCCAGTTATCAGAGACAGGACTCTTGTGTCCATCTTGTGATCACGTATGACTCTCAGTCCACAATACAGTTGGCCTATACATACCCTAGCAAGAGTTTTAAACTTTTCTTATTTTCTCTTTTTAGGTGTGTTTGAAATTAATTGTGTTTTTGTATTGCTGTTCTCTCACGATGTCTTTGTTTTGTTTAGTGTCCAATGTCCGGCGGGACTACGGATGGAAATTATAGCATATCTGCTAAATCTGGTGTATTTACGCTACATTTGTACTGTAACGTTTATTAAAAGTCTGTGTAAATGGTAAATGGTAAATGGTGCATTTATATAGCGCCTTTATCCAAGGCGCTTTACATAGATTGTGCATCAATTCACCCATTCACTCACACATTCATACACCGATGGCGACAGAAACCATGCAAGGCACTAGCCAGCACATCAGGAGCAATTTGGGGTTCAGTGTCTTGCTCAAGGACACTTCGACACTAACTCTGTGTCCAGGCAACATGCTTACACTTTTAGCTCCGTCATATACAACACAACGGTGTCCCGCGCGGAAAATAGACACTCTGCAACAGTGGTTCCCAAAGTGGGGTCCCTCCTTGAGGGAGTTCCAGGGGGACCCCAGCTAAATGATAGTAACTCTGAGAGTGTACAAATGGAACCAAATGGACCCGTTAGGGTGAAATGAAATGAAATGATTACTATATTTACCCAGGGTATCTGGGCTAAGCTCAAGAACTTGTTTCCAGCCAGGCCCTGCTCATAGAACACATTTCATCGTAGTGGTTCAATGCCTTGTTCAAGGGCACTTCAGCGGTGGTAATTTTAACGTGTCGGACCGCTGATTCGAACTGGCGACCTTCCGGTATCAAGACCGCTCCGCAATCCGTTCGGCCACCGCTGCCACATTTGGTTGACACGAGTCCATTTGGTTCCATTTGGTTCCATTTGTACACTCTCTGACTTAAATTTACATTGATTTTACAATATAAATTGGATGTCCCAGAGATAGAAATGCCATTAAATGGGGGTCCGTAGACTAATTGCATATCAAACTGGGGGTCCATGAAATTAAACGGGTTGAGAATCTCTGCAAATCTTCTCTTATGGGAGGTCTCTGCATGGCATATATCTCTTCAAAATGGGGGTCCGCAGGGGGCTAATTAGTGTAAATTTGGTGGTCCTTGACATGAAATAGTTTGGGGGACCACCTCTCTACAAGCTCACAGCGCACGCAGCGCGGAGGCTCTAGGCATTGTGAGCTTGTCGCGGGTGCAGTAGTTAGTTTAGACAGTTTTTGGTTTAGACTAGTCATTGGTTAGACCAGTCATTAGTCCTACAACTACAACCTATCTCAAACCCTCACCCTAAACCTAACCTCCCACGGGGCAGCACACCTAAACCTAACCTTAACCCATGTCTAACCAATGACTAGTCTAAGTAGTCATTGCACCCCCTTGTGGCACATGCGGTTCTACGTCGACGTCACTCACCTTTCGATCTCGTCGTTGCGGTTCAGGATCTCCATGTGACTGTCCTTCAGTCTCAGATACGTGAACCCGAGCCTGAGTGTGTGGGGGGATGGGGGGGTTGGGGACATTTTAGTGTTGCGACTAAACCATCATCTCTTTCAATTATCCAATGAATCTGTGTCGTTAATTCTTTAGGGCCGTGAAATAAAATGGCGATAAAACAATGTCGTAAAATCAAACAGGGTGATAAAGTCAAATGAGGTAATAAAGTTTAAAAAAAAGGGTGTGCGCATGCGATGCGCGCATGCCTGCCTGCCAAGGTTATTATAGTTAACGAAAACGAAAAATTTAAAAACATTTTCGTTAACTGAACTAAATAACTATATAAACACAAATAAAACGATAACTAACTGAAACTGTATTGTGTTTACAAAACTAACTAAAACTAACTGAAATTATAGACAAAATGCCCTCAGTTTTTGTTTTTCTCGTTGCCAACAGTAACTGAATATATATTTTTAAATGGTATATTTCGTTTGCTACTCTGACCTTTTTGAATCCTGCACCTGACAAAATCCAAAGTATAAAAAAAACTAACACTAATAAAAACTAAACTAAAACTAGGCATTGTCACATACAAACTAGCAAACCTGCTCTAAAATATTAACTGAATTAGAAGGAAGAAAATGTCAAAACTAACTAAAACTAAACTATAATGAAAAAGCCCAAGACTAGTATAATGTAGTGTGTTTCGCTCACCTCTTCATGCCCTCCACCAGCGCCACCTCGTCGGGCGAGGAGGAGATGTAGAAGGAGGAGGACTTGCCCTGGTGGAGGCCATGTTTGATGCCGTCCACCGTCTCCTCCTCCTTCACCTGCACCGTGTGGCACAGGCACAGAGCGCGGAAGAACAGCTCCTCGCTCTCCTGCAATGTGCAAATACGTCGTTACACACAGGTGCAATGTACAAATACCTCGTTACACACAGGTGCAATGTACAAATACCTCGTTACACACAGGTGCAATGTGCAAATACGTCGTTACACACAGGTGCAATGTACAAATACCTCGTTACACACAGGTGCAATGTGCAAATACGTCGTTACACACAGGTGCAATGTGCAAATACCTCGTTACACACAGGTGCAATGTGCAAATACCTCGTTACACACAGGTGCAATGTGCAAATACCTCGTTACACACAGGTGCAATGTGCAAATACGTCGTTAGACACAGGTGCAATGTGCAAATACGTCGTTAGACACAGGTGCAATGTGTAAATACGTCGTTACACACAGGTGCAATGTACAAATACCTCGTTACACACAGGTGCAATGTGCAAATACGTAATTACACACAGGTGCAATGTACAAATACGTCGTTAGACACAGGTGCAATGTACAAATACGTCGTTAGACACGGGTGCAATGTGTAAATACGTCGTTACACACAGGTGCAATGTACAAATACGTTGTTAGACACGGGTGCAATGTACAAATACGTTGTTAGACACGGGTGCAATGTGCAAATACGTTGTTAGACACAGGCACAGAGCGCGGAACAACAGCTCCTCGCTCTCCTGCATGTCGGGGGAACAGACGCACGAAACCAAAGGAAGATCGGCTATTTTCAGCAAATGTTCCCCCCCCAGAAAAGGGATGCTGGGGTTTAAGTTCCAACTGAGCCCTCCATCTGTGCCGTCTCCCCCGTAGTGGTCCAACGTGGCGTTTTTTCCCCCCGGCTGAAAAGGCCATGGCGCTCGCTACCAAATGCCTGAGTTGAAAATATTTTGGCTCCCAGTAAAGCAGATGAAAACGGCACACATTATTAACCCATTTAGACAGTCAGTCGTTTTCATGTCAAGGACCCCCAAAAATATATGTAATTGGCCGCCGACCCCCCCATCTGAAAATGTGTTGTTCCAGGGACCTCCCCCAGAAGCAAAGATTTGAGTTAAAAACATTCGCTCTCAAAGAATATACAATACATTCAAAGACTCAAAGACATTTTCACGATTGTTACAAAATAGCAGATCTACAAGCTCATAGCTATAGCTACGAGCAATAGCTATAGCTCAAGTAACATAATCTTTAAAACAACAATTAATACTCAGCGCCTTGTTGTCACACGCTGCCGGGGTTTCCAAAAACGCGGTGTTCAAAACATGCTCTCGGCGTTCAGGGAAAAAAACGGGACACAAGCATGGGCGAGTGAGAGTGAGATTCAGTGGTGGAAAGTAACTAAGTACTTTTACTTAAGTACTGTACTTAAGTACAAGTTTGAGGTATTTGTACTTTACTTGAGTATTTCCATTTTCCAAGTACTTTTACTTCTACTCCACTACATCTCAGAGCCAACAATTTTACTTTTACTTTGCTACAATTATTTGAACACTTTAGTTACTAGTTACTTTGGCGAGAAAACATACATTAACCACTTCAACCCTATACATTTCGGCCATTTGAAAATAGCCGATTTTTCAATTTTCAACATTTTCAATTCCGTACTTTTACTTGTAACAAAGTAGTTGTAAATTGCAGTATTGGAACTTTTACTTAAGTAAAACAATTGAGTACTTTTTCCACCACTGGTGAGATCACAGAGCTGGTATATTATTTCCTCACCTTGGCCCCGGGTCCTGGAGAAGTGTCGATCATGTCCATGCCCGCCCCCGGCATCACCTGGTGGTTATGAGAGATAACAAATCAACCAAGATGAATCCATTAAAGCACATAAACCTTGGTGTCCAGTGGCGTGCACAGACATTTAGAGGGGCAGGTGCTCAAGTTAAAAAAGGGCACCTTGTGCAGCGCGTGGAACCGGCCGGTTGCCTTAATCCATTTTGGGCGGGAACCCCTTTTGGTGTTAGCATTATGTTATGCTTTAGCTATTGAAAAATAGCAGATCTACAAGCTCATAGCGCGCCACCGAGTGGCGCGCTACGAGCTTGTAGGTCTGCTATTTTTGAAAAATCAAAAAAAAGAAAAGAAAAAAACCCTTTTTTTTTTTTTTCAAAAGGGCACATTGCCAAAAGGGCAGGGGGTGCTCTAGCACCCCCTAGTGTCTATCTGTGCACGCCACTGTTGGTGTCCCTACTAGCCTATTCTGTGGAGCCAGCATTCGGCCAAAATGGCAGATCAACAAGCTCCACAGGCTCGTATAGATCAGTGCTTTTCAAAGTGGGGGTCCATTCTGGGGACCCCCAGGGGTCATTGAGGGGGTACGAGGGGGTCCCCAGCAAAATGAGTTATAGTCCAGAGTTCAGAGCAGCTCAATTGCGTCCGTGTGGCTAATATAGTATGAGGATCCATTTGGTTCCAAACTATCATTTATAGCTGGGGACCCCCTGGAACTCCCTCAAGGACCCCTGGGGGTTCCCAGACCCCACTTTGCCAAATCATAGGATTTTAGTCGACTACAATCTACAGTTGATTTAGTCGACTAAAATGTATTTTGGCAGGCCTTGATGCCGAAGTAATGACTGATTTTACACTTGCTGAAAATAGCCATAGAACATTTTTCGTCTTAGTTTTAGTCGTCGCAAAACAACACTGGTCCGTGTGGCTACCTGTCTGTGTGGTTACCTGTCCTACCTGTCCGTGTGGCTACCTGTCCTACCTGTCCGTGTGGCTACCTGTCCGCGTGGCTACCTGTCCTACCTGTCCGTGTGGCTACCTGTCCGCGTGGCTACCTGTCCGTGTGGCTACCTGTCCGCGTGGCTACCTGTCCGTGTGGCTACCTACCTATCCATGTGGCTACCTGTCCGTGTGGCTACCTGTCTGTGTGGTTACCTGTCCTACCTGTCCGTGTGGCTACCTGTCCTACCTGTCCGTGTGGCTACCTGTCCGTGTGGCTACCTGTCCGTGTGGCTACCTGTCCTACCTGTCTGTGTGGCTACCTGTCCGTGTGGCTACCTGTCCTACCTGTCCGTGTGGCTACCTGTCCGTGTGGCTACCTGTCCTACCTGTCTGTGTGGCTACCTGTCCGTGTGGCTACCTGTCCTACCTGTCCGTGTGGCTACCTGTCCTACCTGTCTGTGTGGCTACCTGTCCTACCTGTCCGTGTGGCTACCTGTCCTACCTGTCCGTGTGGCTACCTGTCCTACCTGTCTGTGTGGCTACCTGTCCGTGTGGCTACCTGTCCTACCTGTCCGTGTGGCTACCTGTCCTACCTGTCTGTGTGGCTACCTGTCCGTGTGGCTACCTGTCCTACCTGTCCTACCTGTCCGTGTGGCTACCTGTCCTACCTGTCTGTGTGGCTACCTGTCCTACCTGTCCGTGTGGCTACCTGTCCTACCTGTCCGTGTGGCTACCTGTCCTACCTGTCTGTGTGGCTACCTGTCCGTGTGGCTACCTGTCCTACCTGTCCGTGTGGCTACCTGTCCTACCTGTCTGTGTGGCTACCTGTCCGTGTGGCTACCTGTCCTACCTGTCCGTGTGGCTACCTGTCTGTGTGGTTACCTGTCCTACCTGTCCGTGTGGCTACCTGTCCTACCTGTCCGTGTGGCTACCTGTCCGTGTGGCTACCTGTCCGTGTGGCTACCTGTCCTACCTGTCTGTGTGGCTACCTGTCCGTGTGGCTACCTGTCCTACCTGTCCGTGTGGCTACCTGTCCGTGTGGCTACCTGTCCTACCTGTCTGTGTGGCTACCTGTCCGTGTGGCTACCTGTCCTACCTGTCCGTGTGGCTACCTGTCCGTGTGGCTACCTGTCCGTGTGGCTACCTGTCCTACCTGTCCGTGTGGCTACCTGTCCGTGTGGCTACCTGTCCTACCTGTCCGTGTGGCTACCTGTCCGTGTGGCTACCTGTCTGTGTGGCTACCTGTCCGTGTGGCTACCTGTCCTACCTGTCCGTTGCAGATGACGTTTGGTACGTAGACGTGTCCGTCCACGCAGCACTCTATGAACTCCATGTTGTTCTCCGTCAGAGTGCCCGTCTTGTCTGTGAACACGTACTCCACCTAGAGGACACACGCGGGAGTGAAAACGCTTTAGAGCAGTGGTATTTTGGTTCCCATAAACGTCATGAAAAATGGTTTTCGAAAAGGTTTTGAAATAATAATAATTAAAAGCTAAATGTAGGAAACAAAAAAAAATAAGGGGCCCCTAAATGTGTCCGCGACCCACAAATGGGTCCCGAGTCCGACCCACTGTGGTTCAGATCAACGTTTTAGGCTAGGGACCCCCGGAAATGCTTTCTCAGGTCCCCAGCTAAATGATAGTTAGGAACCAAATGGACCCTTATGGGTCTGTAACTCAGAGAGTGAACAAAATGTACATTTGTACACTCTCAGAGTTAAATTAACATTGATTTTACAATATAAATTGGGGTCCCAGAGATAAAAAATTAAATGGGGGTCTGTGAGAATCACTGCTAGCGGCGTAAACATCTTCTCTCACGGGGGGTCCCTGGCATTAATGTCTTCAAATGGGGGTCCGCGCCGCTCCGCGGGTTCATAGGTGTCAATTTGGGAGTCCTCCTTGACATGGAAAAAGTTTGAGGACCACTGTATAATCCTACTGTACGAGTGTACGGCACACCAGTGTTGTTTTTGGCAGCAAATTTAGATTTTAGTTTTAGTCGTAGTCTTTTGAATAGTTTTAATTTTGTTTGTCACATTTTAGTCACCTGGAATGTTTTAGCGTTGGTCTAGTTTTAGTCGACTAAATATCATAAGATTTCAGTCGACTAAATCTACAGTTGATTTAGTCGAACAAAATGTATTTTGGTGGGCTATTTTCACTTGCTGAAAATAGCCGATCTACAAGCTTGTAGATCTGCTATTTTCAGCATGCAACTAATTGTAAAATGACTTATACTGGATCTCTTGTCCACTAGTCCCTTCCTAGCATTTTAGTCCAGTTTTTATTTGTTGACGAAATTGTCAGTATATTCAGCCTTAGTTGTAGCTTAGTTTTAATTTAGTTTCCATTTAGTTTTCGTCAGTGGAAAAAGGTAGTCGACAAAAAAATTTCGTCTCCACTTCAGTCTACGAGATCAACACTGCGGCACACACACACACACACACACACACACACACACACACACAACACACACACACACACACACACACACACACACACAACACAAGCGGCTGTTCGTTACACTCGCCTGGCCCAGCTCCTCGTTGAGGTCGGAGGTGTTCACCATGGCCCTCTCGCCCAGCTCCTCGTCGAACATGTCGTCGTCCCACATGATGAAGTAGGAGCCCAGGAACTTCTGCATCTCCACCGTCACGTACATGGACACGGGGATGATGTAGTTGAACAGCACCATGAACGCCAGGAAGTCCGTGAACGCCCTGACCATCTGGAGAGGGATTGGTTGGTTGGTTGGTTGGTTGGTTGATTGATTGATTGATTGATTGATTGATTGATTGATTGATTGATTGATTGATTGAACATTGTATTAACGGTTTGCAGAATGGGTACAGTTCAAGGGAAAGTATATACAGGTCGATACAAAAGCTGCTATGGAGGTTAAAGCCAGACGAAAAAGGGTCCTCCTTGTTTACATAAGGGGGAGGCAAGACGACAATGCGCACGCACGCACGCACGCACGCACGCAAGGATTTTGCTGATAGAGGAATAGGCTAGTTCTCTAACTATTACTTGTGATAAACTAACATATGTAATTAGGAAGAAACCTGCTGTATTCTATATAAGAAAAAACACGGTGACATTGAAGACTTTTTAAGAGGAGTTGAGTTGATTGAAGTGGTTGAGTCGTCAGCTGTCGGTCGGGTTAGGGCTAAGGAACGGTTGTGGACATTGTGTATTTGTGCACGTTTGTTTAATTCTATTAAAGTTTACAACTAAAGTACTCCTACTAACAAAGTTAACGATGACAACACTCACTATGTTCCTCTGCCTCTCCACGTCGGTCCTGTTGTTGTAGAAGGGTTCGTCTCGGTTGGGGTCGGCCTGCCACACGTACTTCAGCGCCGTGTTGATCAAGGCCTTGCCGATCAGAATGCACAGGTACACCACCAGGTAGGAGTTCATTGACCTGCGGAGGGCGACAATGAGCAAGGAACACGGCGGTATATATGCTATTAGCCCATTTGTCGAAATAAAAAAAAATGTCTCTGAAAGAATATATATTCAAAGATTTGTGCCGCATTTTTAACGATTTTTCAAAAATAGCAGACCTACAAGCTTGTAGATCTGCTATTTTTCAATAGCTAAAGTATAACATAATGCTTAGTTAAAACACCAAAAGGGGTTCCCGTCCAGAATGGGTTAGACAAGTGGCCTATTATGGGGGAGTGTAATAGAATGTAATGGTACTGGATGGACTGCAGATGGAGCGTACTTTTCGACAGCCGAGCGTTTCTGAGACTTGGCCTGGTAGTTGAGCGCCATTTTGGTTTCCATGCCTGTGTAGATGGCGACGGCTGCAGAGAGAGAGAGAGAGAGAGAGAGAGAGAGAGAGAGAAAGAGAGAGAGTCTTTAATTACCAACACACACAACATACTTTGTAATCCAAAAACCCACATGACACGAGCTAACAGTGGGCTTCCTCAGCACATTTCATCTCATATAGGAGCTAGATTTAGATTTGTATTATCGCTAGAGCGATTGCCTCCATTATCGATCACATTGTTTCAGGAATAGAAAGCCTGCAGTTTCTATTAGCTTGGATTCCCCATCGATGATATCAGTCCCAAGACGGGTTTCCGAAACCGCCCGTGCTATTTTATTACCATAAATGTACTCCGTGTTCTTGAGCGTGGCACCTCTGAGCAGAAGGTTTTCTGATCCTAGCGGCCTGTCGACAGAAGAGAGAGAGAGAGAGAGAGAGAGACAGAGAGACAGAGAGACAGAGAGACAGAGAGAGAGAGAGAGGTCAATCACGTTTGCATTTACACATCGGCTCACATAACATTTACTGTCGGGAGAAACCTTGTATCTCCATACATTTTGTTTAACCCATTTAGACCTGACGTCGAAATAAAAAAAAAGATCCTGACAGTTTGAAGTTGAAAAACCTTATGTTTCTGTATCAGTGGTGCTCAATATTTCATGTCAAGGACCCCCCAAAAATGTAATATGCCTCCGCCACCCCCCATCTGAAAATATGTTGTTCCAGGGACCTCCCCCAGAAGCAACGATTTGAGTTAAAATGTTCACTCTGTAATAATATCAATGTGCCTCAAAGATTTGAGGCACATTTTCACGATGTTTCAAAAATAGACTTTTGGCTTTAAGGGGTGCCCTCTTATGGGATTTTAGCCCCTCTAACACACACACACACACACACACACACACACACACACACACACACACACACACACACACACACACACACACACACACACACACACACACACACACACACACATCTATGATACAAGTTGTTGAGAAACGCTTCTCAAACTTTTGTATTTGAAGGACACCCATAACTCTCAGAATTACAGACCTGTATAACCCATTTAGGCCTGATGTCGAAATAAACAAAAAAAGTCTTCTGAAAGAACATGATGTTCAATTTTCAAAGATTTGTGCCGCATTTTCACTATTTTTCAAAAATAGCAGACCTACAAGCTCGTGGCGCGCCACTCGGTGGCGCGCCACGAGCTTGTAGATCTGCTATTTTTCAATAGCTAAAGTATATACAATACATACCTGGCAACGGGCTCATTCCTGTCCATGTAGATGTTTACACGACCCACAAACCTGTGTATAGGAAGACACATAACATGCATTTTACAAATCCTGTGTGTGTGTGTGCGTGTGCGTGTGCGTGTGTGTGTGCGTGTGCGTGTGTAAGTAAGTAGCCTTGCCGAGCCATGAGGCCCATAGGGCAGTAGCCTATATCCTGTTTCTGTAGCGTGAGGCAGCTTGATGTACAAGTACACCCCCTGGACATGACGCTAGTATGTCGCAGGGACTTACCCCCCAATCCAACCCTTGATGCTGAGTATCAAGCAGGGAGGCACTGGGTCCCATTGTTTAGAGTCTTTGGTATGACCCGGCCGGGGATTGAACCCCGACCTCCCAGTCTCAGGGCAGACACTCTAACCACAAGGCCACTGAGCTGGTGGCGTGTGTGTGTGTGTGTGTGTGTGTGTGTGTGTGTGTGTGTGTGTGTGTGTGTGTGTGTGTGTGTGTGTGTGTGTGTGTGTGTGTGTGTGTGTGTGTGTGTGTGTGTGTGTGTGTGTGTGTGTGTGTGTGTGTGTGTGTGTGTGTGTGTGTGTGTGTGTGTGTGTGTGTGTGTGTGTGTGTGTGTGTGTGTGTGTGTGTGTGTGTGTGTGTGTGTGTGCGTGTTCTCATAATAGAAAATGAGTATTAATTGAGTGTTAATCACAATTAGTAAAATATCAGGGTTGGAATCAGGCATTATGGGTTGGTTTTAGTGTCGTAACGGGTGCCACGATTGTTATTTAATTCACCGAGGATCATTATCGTTTCGAGAAATGCGGCGCAAATCAAGCTCGGTTTGAGCCAAAAAGAAGAATCCGAGCAGCTCAAAGTGAACTTTACTCAGGTGTCTAGTTTGTCGCCATGCAGCCGACCTTCCTAGCCTGTGTTTTTTTAAAGAAAAACTCAATTGAATGTCGGCAAAATATCGGCCGTTTTCAAGATGTTTCGGCCATTATGTCTGGAACGGCACTGTGGTTGCGTATCGTACGGCTGGGGCCGGCACTGTGGTTGCTTGCAACTGCATGCAAGTATACCGATACTCGCAACCGTTTGTTTGGTTGTAAGCAGTGGTGGAAAGTAACTTTTACTTAGGTACTGTACTTACAGTAAGTACCATTTTGAAGTATTTGTACTTTACTTGAGTATTTCCAATTTCCAGATTTTAATTTTGATTAGAAAACATTAACCACTCCAACCCTATACATTTCGGCCATTAGAAAATAGCCGATCTACAAGCTCACAATGCGTTGCAACGCGATGCATTGTGAGCTTGTAGATCTGCTATTTTCAATAGATTTAGTACACATTTTGAACTTGTGAAATGGCACATTCTGCACAATGAGTACTTTTACTTTTAGTACTTTAAGTACATTTTGATGCCGATACTTTTGTACTTTTACTCAAGTACATTTTCAATTCCGTACTTTTACTTGTCACGAAGTAGTTCTAAATTGCAGTATTGGTACTTTTACTTAAGTAAAACAATTGAGTACTTTTTCCACCACTGTTTGGTTGTAAGGAGTTGCATGGTGGAATCATTGCATGGGGTTTGGGCCGGCTGAGCTCAGACCTTTACTGCATTGCTGTATGCTTGTTGGATGAATGTTGTGTAGTGTCATGGCCGCCCCAATGCATTTCCAATGGAGGTCACATGGTTTGACACAACATTTGTGTTGTGTGAGGGGGAGGGGGCAGTCGAAACACAGCTGAAAGCCATACAACAGACCATGTGACCTCCATTGGAAATGCATTGGGGCGGCCATGACACTCACAACTCTGTAAAGGTGAGTGAGGGGGAGGGGCACATTCGCTGCGCCCCTCCCCCTCACACAACACAATGTTGTGTCAAACCATGTGACCTCCATTGGCAATGCATTGGGTGGCCATGACACAACACAACATGCATCCAACGAGCACGAGAATTGCATTAAAGGTGTGAGCTCAGCCTTATGGTTATAGGCCAGCATGTCATGGCAGCAGCGCCGGCATGGCAGTGAGAGACGCGTTGAGTGTTTGTTACACAATGTCACTGACTTGTAGAGGTCAGGCTGTGGTTGTTCGCATTCTATGGTGGCCTGGATGGTCTCCACCTCGTCCTCCTTCTTGAACGCCTTGGTGTCCTGAACCGCATAGTAGGTCTGGAGAGAGAGAGAGAGATGCAGTGTTTATATTTTTTTCTATACCTTTATGTCCTATTTGACGAAAAATGAAACTCACTCTTGAAACTCACTCTCTTTATCTATCTATGCTTTCTCTCTCTCTTCTTTCTCTCACTCACTCACTCACTCACTCACTCACTCACTCACTCACTCACTCACTCACTCACGCACGCACGCACGCATGCACACACACCTTGTGGCTGCTCTCTCCGTCCAGGCTGGCCGTGGTGACGTAGCAGGTGCCGTCCTCTCTGGACGTGGACAGCAGGATGAGGTCACAGGGAAACGTCTCGTCTTCCTTCACCAGGACCACGTCCCCTACCTGACGAGAGGTACACAGGTGAGGGAGAGAGTTAAAGTTAAAAGTTAAAAGTCCTACTTTTTGTCACATACGTTGCTGTAGTGTATATGCTAGATTTGTTCTCCGCATTTGAGCCATCTCTTGGAGCGGTTGAGCCGCAGCCGTGCGGCTGCCGCCGTGCGGCAGCCGCCGTGCCGCGCTCGGGAATCATTTGTAGTTGATCTAACGGCGAGACGTAGTGGTCGGAGCTGGAACTGCAGGCGGGCCCCTGCATTTAGTGTGAGGAAACCCCGTGCAGCTGGGGTTTAACCATAGAGTATATAAAAGGGTAGAGACTGAACTGGCGCGAAGCTCCGCCCCCCCAGCTATTAATGTCAGTGGAAGTTGCTCAGTGGCGTTTTGAAGCACCCGGAAGACTGCCGGAAGTACCGTCTCAGAACGTCTACTTCCGCATTTGACCACCACATTTTGGTGGTCAAATGCGGAAGTGCAACCGAGCACCCGGAAGACTGCCGGAAGTACCGTCTCAGAACGTCTACTTCCGCATTTGACCACCAAATTTTGGTGGTCAAATGCGGAAGTGCAACCTGTTTAAGCCCAGCTGCACGGTAGCCGCCTGTAGTCCCTCCTCCTACCACTAGGGCCCAGAGCTTCAACGTTGAATAGCCTCACTGGCCCCTTGGGTTTAACATTGAGCACTTCCGCACTTCTCTCTCTCTCTCTCTCTCTCTCTCTAGTATTATCTGTGATGTACAGTGCTGATCTCTCACTATCTGGCTGTTATGCAACAGATGAGGAAATTTAAAAAATAAATAAAGCCTTTTAAATAAAAAGCTTAATAGCACCATAAAGTCATACACACAGAGACTGAACATTAATTACGCACGCACGCACGCACGCACGCACACACGCCATGAAACGGTATGATTCTCTGAAATGTTTATCTGATGAGACACACAGACACATGAGCACGTGTCACACACACACACACACACACACACACACACACACACACGCACACACATACCCTGAGCTTGCGGCTCTGTTTCCGGATCACCTTCCCGTACTGGACCACGTGAACAGGACACTGGTTGATAGAATTGTCTGCCTTGTGTCTTAGCCAGTCCTCGTAGCCCTGAGACACACAGAGTGTAGTAGCAGTAGTTTAGTAGTAGCATTATGTGTGGTCTTCAACCCTTTTCATATCAAGGACCACAATTTATTTGGCATTTGAGCCACAGACCGCCAGTTGATGACATTTAGCATCTCAGACCCCAAACTTGCTGTATTGATGTTGGTATACATTCTGAAATTGTGTAGACTTTTTGTATATTAAGTAATGCAGATTTTAGTTTCAGTTTCGCAATAATGTAACTCTTGAGAGTGTAAAATGAAACCAAAATGTAGAGTTAAAGATCTATTGGATAGCAACTGTCCATCATTTTGCATGGGGACCACCTGGAACCCCCCTCAAGGACCACTGGTGGTCCCCGGACCACTGGTTGAAAACCACTGTCCTATGTAAAATATAATATCCAGTTTTAGACGCTCAGGTTCCCGTTTTTGTGTCAATAGTTTGTAACAGCCCAAAGTGTACCCAACCATACCCAGGGTTAAAGTGGGCTATAGCCTGGTTTATATACCCCAGGGTGTATTCTGGGTAATACATTTGTATAGAGCAACTGTACTGTTATTCATTTGATTTGATTTAGTTTCACGCATTATGTTCTACTTTAGCTGTTGAAAAATAGCAGATCTACAAGCTCGTAGCCCGGCACCAAGTACCGCTTGTATAGGTCTGCTATTTGTGAAAAATCGTGAAAATGTGGCCCAAATGTTTGAATATATTCTTTCAGAGCGAACAGTTTTTAACTCAAATCTTTGCTTCGGGGGGGGGGGGGGGGGGTGGGGGGGGGGGGGTGGAACAACATTTTCAGATGGGGTCGGTGGCCAAATACATATAATTTGTGGGATCCTTGACATGAAATATTGAGCACCACTGATATAGAAACATGAGGTATTTCAGAAAACTGTCAGAATTTAGAAGACTTTTTTTTTTATGTCAGGTCTAAAATGGGTTAAAAGGAGATGATGCATCTCAAGGGGTTTAGCCTATATATATTCCAGTAACTTTTTATTCATGAAAAACACAAGGGGGGGGGGGTATAATCATCAAAATAATGAGAGGGGCGTATAGTTTGGGGGCAAAAGGGGTATATTTGGGAATTGGGGCTAGCGTATGTTATATTCCCCGGGGGTATTATGTGGACTAGCCCATGGAGAGGCGACACACCGTTGGTGAAGAACGGAGGAGTAAGCGTGACACAGTGGTGGCGGGATGGGCTGGATTATAGGCTGAAATGGGACAGCAGCTGGTGCTTTGGTCCCCCAAGTAGGCCATGGCCATTTTTCACTTGTTGTTAAGATCATGGTCGTGAGCATTCAAATGACGCGTAAAAGTACAGCGCACTGGAATCTGAAAACAGTTGACGGTGTGCTTGTTTTAAAAGTTTTTGCACTGAGACCTGAGACTTGAGATCAGATTCTAAAAATGTCTTCTACATCCTGACAGTTTTCTGAACAAGCAAAAATAGCAGACCTACAAGCTCGTAGCACGCCACTCGGTGGCGCGCTATGAGCTTGTAGATCTGCTATTTTTCAACAGCTAAAGCATAACATAATGCTAACACCAAAAGGGGTTCCCGCCCAAAACGGGTTAAAAGTCAAGAAAAACTTGGAAAAGCAGCACCCCAAACCCCGGCCTCGTAAATATCACAGACTGGTAATGAAAATCTCAAAAGGTGGCCCACCCATTTGACCACTTGAAGTGGTGCACCCACAAAACATAGATAAATATAGACACAAAGTAGAGGTTGATGTATACTTCAACTGAGTAGCAAATGTCATTATAGAAGTAAGACACTGTCCAGCTGGGTTAATTCAATTAACCCAGCTGGACAGTGTCTAATTAACTTAATTGGACTCACCTGTTTGATGGAAGTGACTGTTATGACAAAGAACAGAGGCAGCCCACTGGTAATGGGACTGGTGGGAGTGTCAATGATCAACTAGAGAGAGAGAGAGAGAGAGAGAGAGAGAGAGAGAGAGAGGCAGGGAGGAGACAGTGGGAGAGAGGTTGATTTAGAGCAGGGGTGGGCAACTGGTGGCCCGGGGGCCACATGCGGCCCCCACCTTCACTTAATGTGGCCCTCAGTTAATGTCAGAATACTGATATAATATTGGTTACTATTCCACAACACACGCAAACATGACCCGATGTTATTACTTCAGTCTAAATTAGTAGCTCATTGCTTCAACACAAGTATAATTAAAGGCATTTGAAATTACATTAAAATGTTAATTTTCAGGATTCCAATTAAAAAATAGCAAAAATGCACGATTTCAATTCGAATATAGCAAAAATAGCCGATCTATGACAGTAATATATGGCCCTATTATGGAGTGAGTGTGGAAATATAGTGGCCCTCTCCATCGTCAAAGTTGCCCACCCCTGCTTTAGAGTGAAAAGTTATATTCAACTTACGAGATTCATACTAGCGAGCATCGTTACAGTACTCATTGTTCGGTATACAGTATTCATTGTTATGTTCACTACAATATTCATTGTTCAGTATACAGTGATCTTTTCCGCTCTCACCTGGACCAGGAAGATGATGAGGAAGTAGAAGTTTGCGACTCTCCTGAACTGCTCGAACAGATTCTTAGGGACGAAGTTCCAAAACGTGTACTGTATAGAGATAGAACAAGACAGCAATGCACCGCACAATACATTATAATGATGACAGTATGAGTGTACATGTACAATTGTACATGTACATCTATTCTACATCCTGACAGTTTTCTGAAAAAGCTATATTTTTCTATGTCAGTCGTTCTCAAACACTTTCATGTCACTAGCCACCGAGTGGCGCGCTACGAGCTTGTAGGTCTGCTATTTTTGATGTACATGTACATGTACGCGTGCACGTGCGTGCGTGTGTGTGTGTGTGTGTGTGTGTGTGAGACGCACCTTTGAGGAGACTATCCTGTTGTCGGGGTACCTCTGTGGTATGTAGGCCTCGGTACCGGGAGGAGGTTCTTTGTGTCCGATATAGACCGTCCTGCTGTCGACCCAGTTCTCCTCACCAACACACTGCAAGAGACACAACACACACACACACACACACACACACACACACACACACACACACACACACACACACACACACACACGGTTACAGACAGGCTGTGGTGGGGAAAATTACAAGTAAAAATCCGGAATTCAAAATGTACTTAAAGAAAAAAAAATTCAAATGGATAAAAATCTTTTGAAAATAGCAGATCTACAAGCTCACAATAGTTTGTGAAAGTACAATATTTTCCTCTGACATCTAGTGGAGTACAAGTAAAAGTATAGGCTTCTGGAAATTGGAAATACTCAAGTAAAGTACAAATACCTCAACATTGTACTTAAGTACAGTACTTGAGTATATGTACTTAGTTACTTTCCACCACTACAGACAGGCTGAACGGAGGGTGGGAAGAGAGGGAAGTAAAGCAAGGGAGATAAAAGTAAATGGAGCATGCGTTTTAAGCATTGTTATAATTTAGCTATTGAAAAATAGCAGATCTACAAGCTCATAGCGCGCCACCGAGTGGCGCGCTACGAGCTTGTAGGTCTGCTATTTTTGAAAAAAAGTGAAAATAAGATTTAAAAATAAATCTTTTTTTTTTTTTTTTTTTTTTTTAATAATTTGGGGACCCCCTAAAATAATTTGGCGACCCCCCGAGGGGTCGCGACCCACAGGTTGAGAACCCTGATCTACTGTATGCTTCGTCGTATGGCGTTTTTTTGCACTCCGAAAATTGCCAATAGATAATCTATTTACACGAGGGCACGAGGGAGGGAAAGCGTGCGTGCGCGTGGGTGCGTGCGTGCGTGTGTGTGTGTGTGTGTGCGTGTGTGTGCGTGCGCTGTACACTCCCAGTGTAACATTCTAAGATGTTTGCTTATGAAGAAACACAGACAGACAGACAGACCGACAGACAGACAGACAGACAGACAGACAGACAGACAGACAGACAGACAGACAGACAGACAGACAGACAGACAGACAGACAGACAGACAGACAGACAGACGGTTGCATGTATAATAAGTAATGTTTTGACTGTGAATGAAAGCTTTTGTACGTTACATTCTGACTGGCTGCATGTGACTCACAGTGGAATGCATCTCACACACACACACACACACACACACACACACACACACACACACACACACACACACACACACACGCACACGCACACGCGCGTACAGAGAGCAGAGACCAACTGATAAGATACCCAACAGGAAATAATGACACATTGCTTTTTTACTCTAGTGAAGTGAATCACATCTCACACACGTTTAAAAGGAAATAACCATAGCATGTTAACCAGAAAATGTTGAGTTAGGTTTAGTTTAGGCATAGTTTTACTGGGGTTAAGTTTAGCAATAGGGTTAGGTTTAGTTTAGGCATAGTTTTACTGAGGTTAAGTTTAGCAATAGGGTTATAGGTTTAGTTTAGGCATAGTTTTACTGAGGTTAAGTTTAGCAATAGGGTTAGGTTTAGTTTAGGCATAGTTTTACTGGGGTTAAGTTTAGCAATAGGGTTATAGGTTTAGTTTAGGCATAGTTTTACTGAGGTTAAGTTTAGCAATAGGGTTAGGTTTAGTTTAGGCATAGTTTTACTGAGGTTAAGTTTAGCAATAGGGTTATAGGTTTAGTTTAGGCATAGTTTTACTGAGGTTAAGGTTAGGAATATAAGGTTACTTTAGGAATACCAGGTTGAACAGTTCTGCCGGCTGTACGCCCGGGGCGAGTTGGTAAATGGGCGACTCGTTTGCAGGGCTCGGAATTGCGACCGTTTTGGTCGCAATTAATACAATCAATAAAAAGGTTAATGGGCTCAGACAGCATTATAATGCTGGGTCGTAAACGTATTACTGTATGTGTGAATGGAGGGCTCCTTCTGCCCTCTCTGTGAATGTTTGGTTTAGTCGACTTGGTCTTTCAGACTTCTTAACAAAGTATAGACAACTATTTGTTCAAATGGGATACGTGGGAGGCACACACTGGAGCCACTGTCTAATTGTAAACTGAGCAGACTATTATGTGAACTGCACGTACTTGAATTTCCCTGAATATCCATCGCCTTTGTTATTTTCATATTTTTTGTTTTCATGTATGTATTTTCTATTTTCTTTTATTGCTTACTTTACTCTGTTTTTGCTTTAACCCATTCTGGGCGGGAACCCCTTTTGGTGTTAGCATTATGTTATGCTTTAGCTATTGAAAAATAGCAGACCTACAAGCTCGTAGCGCGCCACCGAGTGGCGCGCTACGAGCTTGTAGATCTGCTATTTTTGAAAAATGACTGACGACTGACATAGAAACAGCTTTTTCAGGAAACTGTCAGGATGTAGAAGACAATCCTGTTAATACTGTTTCTGCATTGTTTTCCGGTACCATGTGTGATTGAAAATAATACAAAATATGAATCAATATAAAAAAGGGTTAATTTCGAGCCCTGGTTTGGTATTCCTTGTTGTCAGTGTTGGGACTGAGCTTGCGGTGGTGAGTGATGTGGCAGTAGGGCTATATGTATGCGATAGACTACAAGGTCCAGCATGCTTTGCATGTATCAGACTTCCGGTGACTATAGTAAACAAGTGTTGTACAAGCTACTAGCTGTGTCCCGTGTCCCGTCATTTAACAAGTGATGCTTCCAGAGCAGCAGGAGACGGCGGCCATCTTTGTGCATGTGCTTCCCTCCAGGGACGTGCACACATAGACATCAAAGGGGGCTTCAGCCCCTAGCTGCCCTTTTACCCGTCTGTAAAACAACTGCCCTCTCCAGACCACGAATGCAGCATTTACTACATGGTGAAAGAAATGCTAAATGCCACTCCTTTCCATGTCATACCGGAAGGCATGCAGCATTCAGGAGAATTGCTTTTTTCCCCCCGAAGTCTCCTGAACTTGAACGCAGCATTTTGCGTTGAACAAATTTGTTTAGAAATCCATGTCGTAATACACCACATCTCCACTAGCTAAAGAGCGCTGGGTTGCGCCCTTAGAGTATATATGAATAGAGACGTCACCGTATTTCTCCTCCCATCCACTTGCATTAAGTTGCTCAAAAAAAGCGCATGAGGCGATTTCACTCCTCCTTCCGAGTAAGAACAGAGTGCATTCTGGGATTGATTGGGCCAAACTCATGAACGCGCTGCCATTGCACTGAAACAGCGTTCACGTGTCATCATGAACGTGCGCAATGATAGTCAACGGACCAGCGCGTTCATGAGTTTGGCCCAGCGCTGCAATACCAAATTCGGCCACTATGTCCATTTCGCTTCAGGGTTTCCTCCGGGTGCCGTCTCTATTCATATATACTCTAAGGTTGCGCCCCCCGAAAATAGCTGATCTACAAGTTCTGCTGCGACGCGTTGAAAACGCTGGGATTTCAGCCCCTCATGCCTCTCTAAACGCTCTCTAACACGTCCCTGTTTCCCTCCCGGGTATGACCTGTGGTAAACCGCGGCGTACAGGCTGAGCTGCGCCAGACAGCTGATCTCTAAGCACACCTAATCCTCCTCTGTGTCTCTCTCTGTGTATCTCTGTAGCACTCTTTATACTCCTACTCTTCTATCCACTGAGTGGTCCCTGATTAGTAAAAGTATAAATACTGCAATATAAATATAAAGTATAAATACTACAAGTAGAAGTCCGGAATCCAAAATGTACTTGAGTAAAAGTATAAACGTATAACCTCTTTGGTGGGGACGTAACAACTACAAATAAAGGTAAGAAAGCCTTCTAGCTGGAATTCTCCTTTAAAGTACCAAAAGTAGAAAGTATAACAGTCACTATGCAGAATGTCCCATTTCAATGTTTTGAAATGTATACAAATCCTTTG
>NC_136803.1:28486065-28498565 GCF_951216825.1 Electrona antarctica
TCTTTTCAAAAAATCTTTGTTTATTGAGGGGCGCTATATTCAGCTATTACTGTAGATTTTCGTCTTACACAAACATTAAATTCCCATTGACAATGAATGGAGAATGTACGATTGTACGTCATATGTGGACGAGCAAATCGACATGCTACGTCATGATGATGTACGATGATAAGAGCGCCCCTCACTTCACACGGGTGTGATTTTTCACATTTTGTTCCGACACTTTGCCTATTTCACATTCCTCACAATACGGATCGATCACATTTTTGATCGCATTCATTCGGTTACAACATTTGCCATCGTAAGGAAAGGGTAAAAGTATAAGGAAGTACATGTTGTACAAATGCAGTGTATCAACTGAATACACATTTTTTTAGCCCACAGACCTTTTCTATCCCTTCAAATCTTTTCACCTGCCTTTACAAGTTTCTGCCTTCTGTCTGTTCTGTTCATACCAATATTTGTTTCATTGATATTGTTTTTTGAGTGGTGCAAACCACTCCAACAACCAGCTTTGTCTGTATGTTTGTGTACCTGTGTACGTGTCCGTGCACAGGTGAGCATGGTTACCATGGTCACTGACATTACGTCAGACCACAGCTGATCAGGCTATATAAGACCTTGCACCACTCAGTTCACACGGGTGTGATTTTTTTTATAGTATTGACTCCTTGTCATTGTTTGCCATTATTGTCTAAGTGGTGTTAGGAAGAACAATAAGATATCTCTTTATCTCGGTCCTCTAACCACATGAACTCGTATCTACACTATATTCTGGGGGTGAACATTAAAGTGAAAATAGCAGATTTACAAGCTCACAAGCGTCACAACTTAACGGTGAATATAGGGTTTAAGTGTCCTTGTGGATGTTTCTGTGACTCTCTCTCTCTCTCTCTCGCTCCCCTTCTGTCTAAAAAAAAGCAAAGTTCTTTGTTTACCCAGGGTGAATGGACTAAGCTCGAGATGCTTGTTTACAGCCAGACCCTGTTCATAGAACATTTCATGGTAGGGGTTCAATGCCTTGCTCAAGGGCACTTCAGCGGTGGTAATTTCAACGTGCTGGTCCGGGGATTCGAACTGGCGACCTTCCGATAACAAGACCGCTCCGCAAACCGTTCGGCCACCGCTGTCTGTCTAACTACAACATCAGATGGCCTCCACGGACATTTATCCTTCCATCCTTCCATCGATTACATTTCAGCTTTCCTCAAATTCACGGCCCTTTTACACTCAGGCCCGCCTCTCTATCTTCTATACCTAATCAAATCCCAATACCCCTTTTAGCAAAATAAAAGCCGCTCTGGCCCTCGTACAAATAAAAGCCGTTAGCATCCCTTTTGGCCCCTTCCAACCGTTTGGGTGGAAAGTGGAGATGAAAGGTCTATTCTGGACTAGGCGGATAATCACTTTTAAGTGGCCTTTTTCAGCTTTCAGGACGGCGCGACGTGGGTTCGGCCGGCGGCGTATATATATATTTATAGTTTGGAGGCAAACATTTGCGGCGGGGAAATGAAGGATCAATGAGAAAGCTTTCCCGCACCGGACGGACGGACAGAGGCCGGTGGCTATTGGCTCTGTCTCCGTCCATTTCAGTCGGACACCACAGCCACTTTCTTTGAAAGGGGAAATTAGGAGGAGAGAGCATTATGGGAGGCCCTCAGGGACCTGATCACACCATCACACACATGGGGGGGAAGCGGAGCCTGATTTATAGTATTTCGTATTTTCGTATATGCAGTGTTCGATTTATTTATTAGTTTATTTTTGTTTAGGGGAGGAGATATTATTTTCTTAAAGGAGTACTTCACTCTTTCGCCTTTATTTTATACTATTTTATAGAGGGACAGACAGTAGGCTGACAGGAAATGGGGGAGAGAGATGGGGGAGTGACATGCAGTGAGGGCCGTCAGGAGTCGAGCCCGCGGCACACTGCCAGACTCGGACTACCGGCCAAGGTGCCTGGACCGCTGAGCCACGGCCCAGGCCTATACTTCACCCTTTTTGCAAGAAAATACATGTTAATGACGTTTAGGAGATTTAGAACACTTTCCTGGGGTAATATGTGGTTTTAGATATTTTAGATTTTTAGCAGTGTCACACACACACACACACACACACACACACACACACACACACACACACACACACACACACACACACACACACACACACACACACACACACACACACAGTGGACTTCCTCCATCACTCTGTGTTTCCTGTCCAACTGTAGACAGGATATAATTAGACCAGTCCAGCATTATTGTTGTCTACACTCCTCTGTGTGTGTGTACGTGTGTGTGTGTGTGTGTGTGTGTGTGTGTGTGTGTGTGTGTGTGTGTGTGTGTGTGTGTGTGTACGTGTGCGTGTGTGTGTTTTACACTCTCAGATTGAAATGAGCACTGGGCGTTTTGCTGTGAAACACTGTTAGGAGGTGTTGCTTTGGCTCTGAGGGCTCCAGAGCCAAGGGCTGGTATAGTGTAAACAGGATCTCACACACACACACACACACACACACACACACACACACACACACACACACACACACACACACACACACACACACACACACACACACACACACACACACACACACACACACACACACACACACACACACACACACACACACTGTGAAAGACCTTCACCCCGTCCTATAAGGCCTCACTCAGACCATTACTGCATTGCTGTATGCTCGTTGGATCAATGCTGTGTTGTGTCATGGCCGCCCAATGCATTTCCAATGGAGGTCACATGGTTTGACACAACATAGGGGGAGGGGTCTGTTGTATGGCTTTCAGCTGTGTTTCGACTGCGCCCCTCCCCCTCACACAACACAATGTTGTGTCAAACCATGTGACCTCCATTGGAAATGAAGTGAGGGGCGACTCTTATCATCATACATCATCGTATAATGTACATCACGTTCCGTGCTCAGCCAATCAAATCATCACAAATGTCATTCTGGCCAATCACTTTTGGCGTTTTCACTTTTCTGCCCTCACTTTTATCTTCAATGCAGCATGAGTACAGTACAGTACAGTACAGTACAGTAAAGTACAGTACAGTACAGTACAGTACAGTACAGTACAGTTGCCACCGTTGTTGTGAGGAGACTGAGGAGACCCCACCGGGAGGACGTTTAAAAGAGCCTCCTCCCGGTCAAGAGGAGTATAGTGCAGTGGTGGAAAAAGTACTCAATTGTTTTACTTAAGTAAAAGTACCAATACTGCAATTTAGAACTACTTCGTTACAAGTAAAAGTACGGAATTGAAAATGTACTTGAGTAAAAGTAGCTACAAAAGTATCTGCATCAAAATGTACTTAAATACTAAAAGTAAAAGTACTCATTGTGCGTCATTATGTATTTCGGCTATTTTCAAATGGCCGAAATGTATAGGGTTGAAGTGGTTAATGTATCAAAATGTTTTCTAATCAAAATTAAAATCTCCAAAGTAACTATAGTAACTAAAGTTTGCAAATAATTGTAGTGGAGTAAAAGTACAAATGTTGATGTAGTGGAGTAGAAGTAAAAGTATTGGAAATTGGAAATACTCAGGTAAAGTACAAATACCACAAAATTGTACTTAAGTAAAAGTACTTAGTTACTTTCCACCACTGAGTATGTGCAATGACAACTATACACCCTCGCCACCCAGATTCTGTACCTCGAACATGGTCGCAGATCGACAACCATCTGAAATGAGGACCCCCAGAAGAGAAGATTTATGATAAAAAAAAAATGGCAGAAGTCATGCACTGTGAGCTTGTATCGGGCTATATGAATGAAATGATCGACGCCAATGGAATAGGACAATATTTAAAGGAGCATTCAGTGATTTGGGTGATTTGGAAAACCACCCAGTCCGCCCCGGTAACAAAATGTGCACATGCACACGCTCTACAGTGGGGGGAAGTGCAACAGCATGTGCACCAAGGCCCGCCCCCACACATGATTGGAGGAAGGCCCCTCTCATCCTGATTGGATGAAGGCTTTGCCACCCGCCACCAAAACTGAAACTAGGGTTTTTTGACCCCAGGGGCTCACTGGGGACAGGGAGGAACTCCTTATATGGTCAGCACACTCTATAGTAGGGAGGATTATCCAAAAAAAAGGGGGAAAAAAGTGATATTTGAATGAAGCGAAATCACTGAATATACCTTTAAACCTGAATTATGCTTCGCCCGCCCGAATTTTTCCACTATGAAGCAGTGCATATAGGGCTGGGTATCGTTGCGACAAAAAAAAAGGAGAACCATGTAATGATGTAATTTTGACGAGCTTTAAAAGGAACATCTAACCGTAAGCGTTTGCGACACTTCCCTTCCTAAAAACGACGTTTGTCATGTTGCCATATGACACTGTTTTGTAACAATGATACAGTAACTCACTCCTTGTGCTGCTGGTATATTGTGATCACAAGAAGGACCGAGCCCCTTTGCCCTGGACTAAGGCATTGCTTAAATGTAGGCCTACATTAAATGTCCAACAGAGTCTGCACAGAAGCTCCCATCAACACGCAGCACAATACATTCCTGTGCCCGCCGCTTTCAATGTCTCCCTTTTCAAAGAATTTCTAATTACGGACATTGTGAGCGTTAATGTAACTCAGAGAGGTTACATAATGCTTGGTGTGTGTGTGTGTGTGTGTGTGTGTGTGTGTGTGTGTGTGTGTGTGTGTGTGTGTGTGTGTGTGTGTGTGTGTGTGTGTGTGTGTGTGTGTGTGTGTGTGTGTGTGTGTGTGTGTGCGCGCGCGCGCGCGTGTGCGTGTGCGTGTGGCCGCGCGCGCGCGTGTGTGTGTGTGTGTGCGCGGCATTGAATTGCTGCACCTACAGTATATGTGATATTGTGAATGCTGGGCAAACTGTCCACACTGGAAATGTTATCTCTCCTACCCAGCCACACACACACACACACAGTGTTACTATTGTTGATGTGCCATGTCCAGGGTAGAATATGGCCTTTAAGGCTGCGTTATCTCACTCCACCCGGCTGGGCTGTGAAAGGCTCTAAACCAAACATCTGTGGATGAGAACAGTATACCCGTTCTCTCATGACGGAACTGACAGTGCGTGCGTGCGTGCGTGCGTGCGTGCGTGTGTGCATGCTATATCTCTCTTCCACCATCATCACTGAAGTGAAGAGATAAGGTTATAATCCTGCATCCAATCCCATCATTCAACAGGCTATACATATATAGACACGACGCCATATGTACAGTAAGTGTGTGCGTGTGCGTGTGTGTGTGTGTGTGCGTGTGTTTTATTTAACTTTTGTTTACGTAACGTGCATGTGCTCCATTGAGATAAAACAAAAATACCAATTTGAAAGGAACCTGTATATTTTTGGACGTGCACGAGGGTGCTTCATGTGCTTCGTGTGTCAGCATTAAAGAGTGGGAACGCATCTGTGTCACCGTATAGTTTTGGCTTCTTAACCCATTCTGACCTGAGATCAGATTATAAAAATGTCTTCTACATCCTGACAGTTTTCTGAAAAAGCTATGTTTCTATGTCAGTCGTTCTTCGATTTTTCAAAAATAGCAGACCTACAAGCTCGTAGCGCGCCACTCGGTGGCGCGCTACGAGCTTGTAGATCTGCTATTTTTTTAACCACTTTAACCGTTATTTTAAACTTTGGCTATTGAAAAATAGCACAAGCACAAGCTCATGCTATTTTAGAAAAAACTTGAAAACGTGTGCATATCTTTGAATATTCACAGCAAATGTTTTTAACTCATATCTTTGCTTCTGGGGGGTCCCAGGAACAACATACTGTAATTACATATCATTTTTGGGGTCCTTGACATGAAATAGTTTGAGAACCAGAGACATAGAACCATGTTTTTTTTTTTTTTCAGACAACTGTCAGGATTTAGAAGACATTTGCAGAATCTGGTTTTATAGGTCTCAGCTTTAAATCAGAAAAGGGGGATGGATGGATGGATGGATGGATGGATGGATGGATGGATGGGCTGAGATAAGGCTGGATTAGCACATGTCGGACAGAGATAAAGGGACGGGCAGATAAAATCAGAATTCCCACCTTTTTTTTAATGGTGGACGGGAGAGAGGAGAGAGAAGGACACAATGAAGGCCTGAATTGCTGTCATGTGCATATTATTTCAACACAGCACAAAGCATATATAAACTTTGTACTTTATAATCTCCTCTTCTTAAGCCTGCATTCCTGCTGATCCTAGAAGACCTTCAGCATACTTTTGATACTTTTCTTTTTTTGTTGTTGGTAATCTCCTTTGAGCACCCGGTTGGCCTCTGTGTGTTTACTCCACAGTACAAAGTGACTTCCACTGGCAGGAATGCTATGGAATCTATATCCATATAAAAAACGATAAAGATGGCCAAACGTTGCTTCCACCCCGGGGCCAGCCTTACGCAGTGCTGGTGTACTCTAAAGTAAGTAATATTTGTACTTTACTTGAGTATATTGAGGGTCACTGGAACTACATATTTTCAGATGGGGGTCGGTGGCCAAATACAGATAATTCTGGGGGTCCTTGACATGAAAAAGGTTGAGCACAACTGACATAGAAACACAGGTATTGATCAGGTCATGATTTAGAAGACGCATTTGTAGAATTTGGTGTCGGGTTCAAAATGTGTTTATAAAAAGCATTTATGCAAAGCCACGGCTCGGCTTCAGAAGGGGTCCAGCAGGTATTTGGACCCCGCACACAGACCTCTAATGCGTATTAGCACCATAGTAGCCGCCACGCATGCAGTCACTGATGGCTCAATGAAGGGGATAAGTGCTTCGCTGCTGTCACACCGTAACCTGATCGGAGACTCATAGGATTAAAGATTCAATGGCCATGTCAGCAGCCATCATCACCGTTTCCATCCACACAAAACTCGTGCACGGCAGGGCGTCGCACGGGCGGTGAGAGACGCATGGACCTTCTTCGTTATGAAAAGGCACAGAATGCGCAGTATGAAAGCGTGGTGGAGAAATGCTTCCACTGCGAAAGTCGATAACCGTAAAATGCCAGCCAGTCAGAGGAGCGATTGGCCACGCTGTTTTAAAGATAGACGGGTAGGAAAGGAATGATGAAAGGAGGAGAGAAGAAATTAAGAAATGGTATCATAGCTTGTGGTGTGTGTGTGCGTGTGCGTGCAACAGCGCCTCAGGGGATGCCCCTCTAGTCCTCACTGCCATGTGCCTGGTCATCTATTAGAAATGTGACCGAGCATTATGACACACACACACACACACACACACACACACACACACACACACACACACACACACAGCTCACATGAGCACTAGTAATATTAATTGGAGTCAGCAGACAGCGATTCGTTATTGTGTGTGTGTGTGTGTGTGTGTGTGTGTGTGTGTGTGTGTGTGTGTGTGTGTGTGTGTGTGTGTGTGTGTGTGTGTGTGTGTGTGTGTGCGTGCATGCGCGCCCGTGGTGAGTGACAGAGAATCACCACTTTTTTTCTGTCCACCTGTGTGTCCTGACTATAGAGCGTCGCAGTCCTGCCCCCTTTCATGACAACGCCTGGCCCAGGAAATTAATCACAATGCATTTTTCCCATAGACATTTCAAAAAGTATTTATTTAAAGACATTTTAAGCGTCGTACGAAGCCAACTCGAGTCGTGACAAATCATGACAACACACACAATATTTTGGACCAAACAAATAATTACATAGAAGAAAAACAACAAAAAAAGTGTTGTAACCTGCCGTTTTTTTCTACTTTCTAATTCTTTGTTTGGCCCGAAAAATTGTGTTTGTTGTCATGATTTGTCACGACTCGTGTTGGCTTTGTCCGCGGCGTAAACGTCTTTAAATAAATACTTTCTGGAATGTCTATGAGGAAAATGAACGGAGAATCATTTCCTGGGCCATGGTAGGGGGCGGGACTGCGACGCTCTATAGGCCTTCATCTGTCTGAGAGAAACCAAGACAGGGAGAACAATGAAGAGAGAACTACACAGAGCCGAGGAACACGACAGTGAACTGTGTTTTCTTTTTTTTACTTTGTACTGAAAGAGAAACGAGGCATGGCACCAGTGATTATGATTTAATTAAAATTGAACGCCGCCTTCGCATTAACCTCTGTCGGTTAGGTTGCGACTGTGTGTGTGTGTGTGTGTGTGTGTGTGTGTGTGTGTGTGCGCGCCTGCGCGGCGTGTTTGTGCGTGTGCGCCCACGTATACGTGTGTGTGCACTCAGGGTCGAATTAGCAGTCTAAGCAGTTTTTTTTGTCAAAACTTTCGGCCAAAATGTCACAACGCTGCAGATTGTTGTTCTACTATGAAGAACATTATTACTGCAGTGCTATCAACGGTAACAGCAGCAGCAGCAGTATACATTAACACATTCTGACCTGAGATCAGATTCTAAAAATGTATTCTACATCCTGACAGTTTTCTGAAAAAGCTATGTTTCTATGTCAGTCGTTCTTTGATTTTTCAAAAATAGCAGACCTACAAGCTCGTAGCGCGCCACTCGGTGGCGCGCTATGAGCTTGTAGATCTGCTATTTTTCAATAGCTAAAGCATAACATAATGCTAACACCAAAAGGGGTTCCCTCCCAGAATGGGTTAACACATTTTGGACTGAGGTCGATTAAAACATTTTTCTGAAAAACCCATGTTTCTATGTCAGTGGTGCTCAACCTTTTTCATGTCAAGGACCCCCAGAATTATCTCTATTGGGCCACGGACCCCCATCTCAAAATATGTAGTTCCAGGGACCCCCCAGAAGCCAATATTTTAGTTAAAAATGTTTGCTCTGAAATATATATTCAAAGATTTGCACCACATTTTCACGACTTTTCAAAAATAGCAGACCTACAAGTTCATAGCGCGCCACTCGGTGCCGCGCTATGAGCTCGTAGATCTGCTATTTTTCAATAGCTAAAGCACAACATGATGCTCAAAACACCTAAAGGAAAGGAACACCAAAATGGATTAACACAGAGCAGTATCTATTGTAATATTTCATCTGATTCATACTTGTGGTTGCACGATGCATTAACCCATTTAGACCTAAACAATAAAAAGGCTTCTAAATCCACAGTTTTCTGGAAAAAACCTGTTTCTTTGTCAGTGGTTCTCAAACTATTTCATGTCAAGGACCACAAACACACCTCAAACACACTACCAGCTCAGTGGCCTTGTGGTTAGAGTGTCCGCCCTGAGACTGGGAGGTCGGGGTTCAATTCCCGGCCGGGTCATACCAAAGACTATAAAAATGGGACCCAGTGTCTCCCTGCTTGACACTCAGCATCAAGGGTTGGATTGGGGGTAAGTCCCTGCGACATACTAGCGTCATGTCCAGGGGGTGTACTTGTACATCAAGCTGCCTCACAATACAGAAACAGGAGATATCGGCTCCTGCCCCCTATGGGCCCCATGGCTCGGCAAGGCTACTTACTTACCCCAAACAGGCTATGTATAATTGGCGGCCGACCCCCATCTGAAAATATGTAGTTCCAGGGACCCCCCCATGAAGCAAAGATATGAGTTAAAAACGTTGCAAGAATATATATTCCAAGATTTAAGGCACATCTACAAGCTCGTAAAATGAGACATTCTGCATAATTAGTACTTTTACTTTTGGTATTTTAAGTACATTTTGATGCCAATACTATTGTACTTTTACTCGAGTACATTTTGAATTCCGGATTTTTACTTCAAACGGACCGAATCATCGTGACATCACCACAACCAAAAAGAAAATATTTCCGGGTAGATCGGGTGGCATTGGAGCAGTATAGGCCTATTATTTATTACCCTTATCTCTGAAAGAGCAAGACACTTGATATGACATTGACATCATCTTCCGTTCTTGCCTCACACTGATTCGCCTGATAAAGTCTCTCTAGAAGTGTTAACATACATTACAAAACGAGATGCTTCCTGAAGTCAGAAATTAGCCCATTTTGACCTGAGATCAGATTCTAAAAATGTCTTCTACATCCTGACAGTTTTCTGAAAAAGCTATGTTTCTATGTCAGTGATTTTTATAAAATCACTGACAGACCTACAAGCTCGTAGCGTGCCACTCGGTGGCGCGCTATGAGCTTGTAGATCTGCTATTTTTCAATAGCTAAAGCATAACATAATGCTAACACCAAAAGGGGTTCCCGCCCTTAAGACAGAACATTGCCCTTTTGGTCAAAACTCAAAACCATGGAGAGCGCCAGGAGCTCAACAAGCGCATTGGCAAGGCAGCTATACCACCACGTCCAGACTGACCAACAGGGTGATGTGGACCAACAGCAAGGCAGCTATACCACCACGTCCAGACTGACCAACAGGGTGATGTGGACCAACAGCAAGGCAGCTATACCACCACGTCCAGACTGACCAACAGGGTGATGTGGACCAACAGCAAGCTGACACAGCAAACCAAGATCCAGGTCTACAGAGCCGTGTGTCATGAGCTCCTGTAATGGCAGTGAGTCCTGGACGTTGCACGCTTGTCAGGAGCGTAAACTCAATGCCTTTCACATGCGCTGCCTGCCTTTATAGACGCATTATGGGCATCACCTGGCAAGACAAAGTGCCAAACAACACCGTCCTGGAGAGTGCTGGAATCCCCACCATGTGTACAGCACTCTGAAACAGAGACGCATGCGCTGGCTCGGTCATGTGGTGAGGATGGACGTTGGACGGATTCCCAAGGATCTCCTCTATGGAGAATTAGTTAAGGGAAAACGTCCTGTCGGCAGACCAAAACTACAAAGACATTTGCAAGCGAGACCTGAAGGCCTTGGACATCTCTGAAAGAATATATTCAAAGATTTGCGTCACATTCACGATTTTTCCAAAAATAGACGACCTACAAGTTAGCAGCAAATAGCAGATCTACAAGCTCATAGCGCGGCACTGAGTGCCGCGCTATGAGCTTGTAGATCTGCTATTTTTCAACAGCTAAAGCATAACATAATGCTTAAAACACCAAAAGGGGTTCCCGACCCAAAAATGGGCACACAATATGTGCATTGTGTGCAAATGGAGTAGTATTACTAGATCAAGTCTTTCATAAAACGTGCCATGACACATGCATGCATTATTAACTCCTGCTGATTTCACCTGCTGATAAAGCAACAATAGGCATGAGGTGGAGCCTCTGGGTGAAAGTCCTTTGAGGAGGGCAGGCATGGCAGGATATGAGAGGCATGCCTGTGGAATGCCGAGCACTCATACCCGCATAGCTCCCCATATACGTGCACACCTGGTTCATATGACAACATGTGGCTTTGTTCCACACGGACCGGCGGACTGACCCATCTCATATCTGGAGATATAAAAGATATCCATCTTCAACCGCTTATCCGTAGTCGGGTCGCGGGGGCAACAGCTCCACCAGAGAGCTCCCTCTCCAGAGCAACATTAGTAACTTCCTCCTGGGGGATCCTGAGGCATTCCAAGCCCCCCCCCCCCCCAAAAAAAACCCAACAACAACATGAAGGTTTTTTTTCTCCAAGACAGTGCACAGAAAGTGTTAAAATTATGTTTTTATGTATACCAGTTCATTAAGTATACCTGGTTTTCACCTTAGCACCACCCACCCGGACTTAAGCCTTAATTACCCACGGCTGTTGTTGTATGATAATGGGGGAGGGGTTAGGGTTATGATGTCACTAAAGCGGTGTATTTCGATTGGGCCTTTTGACTCAAAGGCTCTATCAGCTTTCAGGAGGAAACCAAAAATACACAGCAGGAAGACATATTTGAACCACACCTGTCTATTAGAGTAACGTTAACTCCATAGACACATACAAAACAGATGAAGTACAAAAATCACGGCACTCCATCTTTAATAATTGAGACAGACATTTCGGGAAGCTGAGAGTGAAACAATGTGGGGGTGGGGGGGGGGGGGGGGGACTGGAGAGAGGGTTCCAACAGATCCTAGATCAACAGGGTATAGGTTCCGAAAGCAACGCAGAAGTGCATTAATGACGTTAAACCACCCCCTCGAGTGTAATATTGCAATTATTATCTTAGTTACCCTTAAAACTAAGAAAATCGACAGATGACAGATGTATAGTCACTACGACCACAAATGTCCCAAGAAACTATAGCTAGCCTATAGCCACCGAGTTTGCTGCGCTCTGGTAGAACAGAGTCTTTCTTTGTTTTGATTAGGTGTGGAGTGGTGCTCGTTTGAACCGCACGGCTAGAAGGCTGTTTAAACCAATCAGATTGCTTTCTCGAAACAACCTGTTGTATAATCCACAATAACCACTGACTACATCATCCCATGGGCCCAAAATGAGACCAGAATAGAAAGCATGCATCATGGGGGGGGTGGGGGGGTGGTTTAGGGACGCGCGATAGTGTTACCCCCTGCACAACCTCAAACACATGGGCATAGTGCAATGCCGAAAATAGGACAGCTAGCGCTCCGCTAATGATGGAGGCTATTCTTAAACACGAATCAGCACATTTTTTGGCGTCATTGTGTACGAACATAGCATCACAGATGGTGTGACTTAAACGTGCGTCAGCAAAATT
>NC_136803.1:28503565-28561065 GCF_951216825.1 Electrona antarctica
TCACATGACTATAGATGTATACGTGATGTTTGGACAAAAGCTGTAGGAGTAATAGTGTCATAACACCCTCAGATCTGCAAACAAATTCCTGCTCCAGGTTCCTGACACCAATCTGCGCACCATGGGGGACCGGGCCTTTTGCTCGGCAGCACCACGCCTATGGAACAGCCTCCCCATGGACTTGAGAGTGCCGCAGACTGTGGAATCTTTTAAAACAGGCCTGAAAACCTTCCTGTTTCGGAAGGCTTTTTCGTGTTGAACTGTTGTCGCTTTGCACTGTTTTTTTTATAACACTGTTTTTAACCTTGATATGATTGATTATATGTTTTTAACCATGTAGCACTCTGGGATTCCTTGTGAATGAAAAGTGCAATACAAATAAAATATCATTATTATTCAAAATCATTATAATAATAATAATCGTAATTTCAGTGTCATACCAAAGAAAATGGGATGCAGTGCCTCCCCGCATGGCACTCAGCATCAAGGGTTGGATTGTGGTTAACACCTTAATTGCCCGGGGTTATTTAATCCATTAAATTATAGCGCTCAGTCGATTTATAGCAACGGAGCACTTTTACCGACGGACTGGATGTTGTTCCGGATGTGGCTGTATAGCAGCTAGATGTAGCCAAACCACTCTCGATGCGATCGACAACAACGGGAGGTAAGAATAAATCTATCGCGACTAGCGACTGGACAGCGGAGGGCCGTCTAACACAGGATCTTTTTTTTAATAATTAGACGGGATGATTCAGATCGCGAGTTATTAACGTTTTAAGATTTTCGTTGTCGGCGGCGGCTAAACAGGGGGGGGGGGGGGCATTTTCGATGACGTCTCACTGTTGCGCAACATCGAGGATTGCGCAACAGGCGCTCCTATAGGCTGTGGAGCGATGCGATCCGTTTTCATATCAATAAACGTTGTCTTTTGGATACAACTTCGTCTTGGGCGTCGGGCGTTACTAATACAAAGAACTTCGTCCCAGGGCGATGGGGGTGTTAAGTGCCTGCGGCGTGATTATGAATCCCACCGACGTTCTGGGATAGACCGGCCTTACCATGTGTCTGATTGGCTCCCGGGCAGGCATAGTTTTATACTGAGGTTATAGGGTTAGGTTTAGGCATAGTTGCAAAAGCGAGAACTGTCAATCACAGCGACTACTGGCCAATCACAGCGGGGCTTTCCCAGAACTGCGGTGGGATTCAGAATCACGCGTCCCTGCGACTGTACTGTACTAGCGTCATGTACTAGCGCAGGGGTTCTCAACCCGTGGGTCGCGACCCCTCGGGGGGTCGCCAAATTATTTTAGGGGGTCCCCAAATTATTTTCAAAAAAAAAAAAAAAATTTAATCACGATTTTTCAAAAATAGCAGACCTACAAGCTCGTAGCGCGCCACTCGGTGGCGCGCTATGAGCTTGTAGATCTGCTATTTTTAAATAGCTAAATTATAACAATGCTTAAAACACCAAAAGGGGTTCCCGCCCAAAATGGTTTAAGGTTATTGTAGCAGTCAATTTATATTGGGGGTCGGGAGGGGGCGGGGCGGGGGTCCCGAGACGTTGCCAAAGCATTTCCGGGGGTCCCCGGCCAAAAACGTTGAGAACCCCTGTACTAGCGTCATGTCCAGGGGGTGTACTTGTACATCGAGCTGCCTCACGCTATACAGAAACAGGAGATATAGGCTCCTGCTCCTATGGGCCTCATGGCTCGGCAAGGCTTACTTACTTATACTTATGTACAGTAACGTAACGTTGTCCACCATTTTATTTCGCCGTTATGCTAATCCCTTTTCTATAGCAGCGGTTAACCACAGGGTCTATAGTATACTATATAGTCTTCCATCCCAGTGTGCTTTGATGTGCTGTTCCACAGTGTTACACTATAGCTGCCACTACTCGTCCTCCATGAATCCCAGTGTCCTTCCATGTCACCCAGGGAGACAGCGCGGAGCACGCTGTGGTCACTGCACGCACGCACGCACGTACGCACGCACGCACGCACGCACGCACGCACGCACGCACGCACGCACGCACGCACGCACGCACACAGATTATGGGCTATATACACAGTCAGTTTGTGCTTCATTATCCCCTCGACAGCCGTGAGATTATCCACTTGTCCCTCAATAAATGTCTGTCCCTCTGACTTTCTCCCTGCATCTCTGCCTCGGCCTGCACCCGCCCGCGTGCGCTCTCGTTCTTTCGCACTATACCATTCTTTTCCGTCTCCATGCTTGCATTGCTGGTGTCGTTTTGGCATCTCTTCTCTTACACACTGGCTTTGTAAGTGTGTGTGTGTGGTGTGTGCGTTTTTATAACTCTTGTCACACTGGATGAGGGAGACGGGGAGAGAAGGTGGAGGAGTTCATGCTCCGTTACGCTGAAGGAAAGACAGACAGAACTGTGGGCCAGTTAGGGTGAATATATGGGGGGGGGGGGGATATGCTATCATCAGTTTATCTATCCATCTATCTATCTTCTCCTGCTTTAACCCATTCTGACCTGAGATCAGATTCTAAAAATGTCTTCTACATCCTGACAGTTTTCTGAAAAAGCACTGTTTCTATGTCAGTCGTTCTTCGATTTTTCAAAAATAGCAGACCTACAAGCTCGTTATGGCGCGTTATGAGCTTGTAGATCTGCTATTTTTCAATAGCTAAAGCATAACATAATGCTAACACCAAAAGGGGTTCCCACCCAAAATGGGTTAACACTAGCAAAAAAAAAAATTAAACGGTCAAAATGACCTCTCAGTCATGCTAGTGTTAAACGTTTGTTTTGTAATTTATGGAATTTTAGATTTTTCCCATTTAGACCTGACACTATATTCTACATCTACAAAATCTCTTCAGTTTTCTGAAAAACCTATATGTTTCAAGGACCCCCATGATTATCTGTACTTGGCTGCGGACCCCCTCACTTCACTACGGGGGTGATTTTTTTTTTCCTTCACACTTTGCCCAAACATGGGCTCATATAATACGTCATGGAGATATCATAGGTGACAGAGGACACTGCCCCACGTCACTAGAATAAAAAGGCACGCAAATGAGGTGGTGTGAAAGTTCGAAAACACACCACGCCATGCCAGTGTGTGCCTTCTTTCTCCAAGGCCGTTGCAGGTACGGCGACAAATGTTGGAATGAGCATCCCACAGAAAGGAGAGGAGGAGGAGGAGGAGGAGGAGGAGGAAGAGGAGGAGGAGGAGCGGGTGGAGGTGGTGGATACAGTAACAACACGCGTGCATGTCAGCAACAGCCCAGAGGAGGAGGTGGAGGCGGTGGACATGGTGACAACAAGCGAGTTTGGGCGAACAACGCTCCTCCTCAACGATCCGGAGGGAATTACATACAGCCGTCGCACTTCTCGCCTCAGGGTGGTGGTGGTGGTGGTGGTGGTGACTGGGGTCGAGGAGGAGGAGGAGGAGGAGGCGGAGGAGGTTTTGGGAGTGGATTCGGACCCTCTACATCCAGCTTTGGGTCCGGAGGCTTTGGTTCGCCAGCTTGTACCCAGGCCAGCAGTATTGGCTTTGGCACCACAGCCGCGCCCGGTTTTGGGATTGGCACAACAGCCGCCCCCGGTTTTGGCTTTGGCACCGCAGCTGCCCCCGGTTTTGGCTTTGGCACCGCCCCGGCATTTGGTAGTGCCGTAGCGACGCCCGCGCTGCAGCCTCCCTCTGCGTTTGGTTTATTCCCGCAGGCCTCCTCCTTTCCCTCTGGTTCCGGCGTCCCCGCCACTCTGCCGCCGTCGTCCCTGGACAAAGCACCGGCCACTTCGGTGGCATTTGGCTCCTCCTCCGCTTCCGGGTTCGTCGGCCTCTCGACCGCCAACAACACCCCGTCGGGCGGAGGAGGATTCGGGAGCGGCGGCTTCGGGGCGGCGGCGGCGGCGCAAATGGGAGGAGGCGGCGCGAGTGCCTTTGGACAGACGAGCGGAGGGTTGGGGTCAAGCGCAAGGACGGCAGGTGGTGCCTCCGCGGCGGGGCCATCATCAAACGGCCCCTTCACCCCGCGGGGCGACCTGACTCGAGAGGAACTGAGTCAGTTCGAGGCCGAGCGGTTCACCATGGGCCAGATCCCTCTGAGGCCTCCCCCGGCTGACCTCGTGGTCTGAAAAGGCAGACTGCTATTCAACGACGACGCGAGTTAAGATTATTGAAATCTATCTATAAATGCACCATGTCTCTGTCTGTCTCTGTGTGTAGTCCACGTAACTCGAGAACCATTCGCCCCCACCGACTTCAAATTCGACACACGCGTGCCACACCACTGCAGGGGGAGTCGGTCGGACCCACAGTTGTCCAGAACCGCCCCGAAAAGGCCTATGCCCCGCCTCTAGACATGAGGGCCCCTGCCCAGGGTAAAAAAAAATGGTAAATGGTAAATGGTGCATTTATATAGCGCCTTTATCCAAGGCGCTTTACATAGATTGTGCAATACATTCACCCATTCACACACACATTCATACACCGATTGCGGCGGAAGCCATGCAAGGTACCAACCAGCACATCGGGAGCAATTTGGGGTTCAGTGTCTTGCCCAAGGACACTTCGACATGTAGACAGGAGGAGCCGGGATTCGAACCGCCGACCCATGGATCATTGGACGACCTGCTCTACCTCTTGAGCCACAGTCGCCCCAGGGTACCCTGGGCATATATGGACCCTGGCATGACCAGGCATGCCCAAACAAAGAACTCCATATATGGGCACAAAAGGGACACAGACATAATATCTGGGTGGGGCATGCATTTCCAACTTGCATAACGTTCCAAGTAGGCCAGTTGGCCCAACGGGCACCGCTGTAGAGGCCCCACGGGCACCGCTCTAGTACAGGGGTTCTCAACGTTTTTGGCCGGGGACCCCCGGAAATGCTTTGGCAATGTCTCGGGACCCCCGCCCCGCCCCCCTCCCGACCCCCAATATAAATTGACTGCTACAATAACCTTAAACCATTTTGGGCGGGAACCCCTTTTGGTGTTTTAAGCATTGTTATAATTTAGCTATTTAAAAATAGCAGATCTACAAGCTCATAGCGCGCCACCGAGTGGCGCGCTACGAGCTTGTAGGTCTGCTATTTTTTTTTAATCGTGAAAATATATTTTTTTATTTATTTTTTTTGAAAATAATTTGGGGACCCCCTAAAATAATTTGGCGACCCCCCGAGGGGTCGCGGCCCACGGGTTGAGAACCCCTGCTCTAGTACACTAAAAGGGAGTGAGTGAGAAGAAAGCAGCCTATGCAGAATGACACGGGGAACTACCCAGACAGCAAAACTTGTGCTATGGGGAGCCAACACATGGCCATGGATCATGAGAGCGCATGGTTCACCAACATGTACGTACTGTACACCAGGGGTTCTCAACCCGTGGGTCGCGACCCCTCGGGGGGTCGCCAAATTATTTTAGGGGGTCCCCAAATTATTTAAAAAAAAGAAAAAAAAAAGGGGGGTTTTTAAAATTTTATTTTCAAGGTTTTTCAAAAATAGCAGATCTACAAGCTCGTAGCGCGCCACTCGGTGGCGCGCTATGAGCTTGTAGATCTGCTATTTTTCAATAGCTAAATTATAACAATGCTTAAAACACCAAAAGGGGTTCCCGCCCAAAATGGTTTAAGGTTATTGTAGCAGTCAATTTATATTGGGGGTCGGGAGGGGGCGGGGCGGGGGTCCCGAGACATTGCCAAAGCATTTCCGGGGGTACCCGGCCAAAAACGTTGAGAACCCCTGCTGTACACGGACAAATGTGTCCGTGCAGGCAAAGACTTGGTTTTGTCCGTGTGGCAAATTCTGGATGTTCTGTTTTACACACCATCATAATGTTCTTATTTTGATCATAACACCTACTTACTGAATGTCAAGTCTCCAGATTTTCTTCAAGTATGGCAATTATTTATTATGACACTATGGAACATTATAGGAGTCCAACTATAGTACTAGTGGTTCTCAAATGTTTCATTTGCCAAGACCCCCTTAAAACTGGGCGGGAACCCCTGTTGGTGTTTTAAGCATTATGTTACACTTTAGCTATTGAAAAGATAGCAGATCTACAAGCTATGCTACGACGAGCTTGTAGATCTGCTACTTTTGAAAAATCGTGAAAATGTGGCGCAAATCTTTGAATATAATGTTCTTTACGTTTTTAACTCAAATCTTTGCTTCTGGGGGGGGGGTCTGGAACAACATATTTTCAGATGGGGGGTTGGAGGCCAAATACAGATATTTTTGGGAGTCCTTGACATGAAAATGTTTGAGAACGACAGAGGTTTTTCAGAAAACCGTCAGGATTTAGAAGGCATGTATAGAATCTTTTCCCAGGTCTAAACGGGTTAACTATAACTCTGAGAGTGTTCAAATGGAACCGCAACCTTTATAAGTGTAAGTAGTAAATGTTTGAATAGAGACTAGAGCCTCCTCAGGCATATAGAGAATGATGTCTCCATGCACGCGGAGGCGTGAAGACATCTTCCGCAGGGTCACAGGGCGGACATGTGACCCTCACAGGACCTGCCCTCTGACCGAAGCGTAATGGATCAGATTAACCCATTCAGGCCTGACGTCGAAATTTAAAAAAAAAAAGTTTTCTAAATCATGACAATTTTCGGAAAGATTTGAGGCACATTTTAACGATTTTTCAAAAATAGCAGACCTACAAGTTCATAGCGCGCCACTCGGTGGCGCGCTATGAGCTTGTAGATCTGCTATTTTTCAATAGCTAAATTATAACAATGTTTAAAACACCAAAACGGGTTCCCGGCCCAAAATGGGTTAATGGTTAATGTGGTTAAACGCTAACGTGACATGGATGCGTTCCAGGTCTCAATGGATTAAATGGATTAGCGCCGCTTCTCTCTCCGCAGTCACTCGACCATTCAGTCCAATCCTCACATTTCACCAACTGGAATTCCGGGGCAATTAAATAATGAATAGATCTTACTGAATAATTTCACAGCTCTGATGGTCCGTTTTAAAACGTCACACGCGCACAGACAATGCCTGTCTCTCGCGCGGCAGCGGTAAGCGGTCGACTTTGGCCCTCGTGCGATTAGTTGGCATGTCGGTTCTTCATGTCCTTCAGTTCGTGTCTTCCTACGCAGTGATGGGTGCGTGCGTGCGTGCGTGCGTGCGTGCGTGCGTGCGTGCGTGTCCATTGTTACGCTGCTGTGCTCTGGACATTTTTTTTAACGTCTTTTGGAAAATCCAGACGTTGAAATTTCTTAACACAAATCTTCTCTTCTGGGGGATCTCACTCTGGCACAAAACATTTACAGAGTGGGGCGATGGGTCCGCATGTCAAATACATGTTAATACGGTTTGATTTAAAAGGCAAGAATGGGCCCCGGGTCTTAACCCCATTAGGACTTAAATCCTAAACGTTTTCTGAAAATATCCCGTGTTTCTATATGTCAGTGGTGCTCAACCCTGTTCATGCCAAGGACCCATGTCAAAAAGATTTGTGCCACATTTTCACGTTTTTTAAGAAATAACAGATCTACAAGCTCGTGTGTGAGTGAGTGCCGCGCTACGAGCTTGTAGATCTGCTGTTTCTCAATAGCTAAAGTATAACACAATGCTTAAAAACACCAAAAGGGTTAAACGGGTTAAAGGAGAATTCAGTGATTTGGGTGATTTGGAAAACCCCCCGGTCCGCCACGGTAGCAAGATGTGCACATGCACGCGCTCTACAGTGGGGACACACACAACAGGCCAACAGCACGCACACCAAGGCCCGCCTCTGCTCGATCATGATTGGCGGAAGGCCCCTCTCATCCTGATTGGATGAAGATTTGGCCACCTAGCCAAAAACGAAACCTAAGGTTTTTTGACCCCAGGGGCTCACTCGGGACAGGGAGGAACTCCTTATATGGTCAGCACACTTTATAGTTGGGAGGATTATCACAACAAAACAAAAAAATAAGTGATTTGAATTAAGTGAAATCACTGAATATACCTTTAAGGGACCTTGCTTGACATCACAAACACCACTGTGATGACATCACCACCAGCCCTGGTTGTAAAACCAAATAATCATTTGTCGTAAACCCCACCTTGCATCATATACAGTCCCGGCCAATAAATATTGTTTTAGGCCTGCCGTCACTTAGCAACAAATGCACCTCCAGGAAGTGGTGCGTGAATGTTTAATCATTTGTATCTATACGACAGAGCGGAGTGGGTTTTGGAAGGGCTCCCGTCGGATATCGCTTTTTAAAGCTTTTATCATCGTCTCTTGGGCAGGTGGCGCGGGGGGGAGTGGTCACGGTGAAGATCGAGGTAGTGCCTGTTAAGTAATACAGTATGTAATCAGTGGGCCATTTCTGGGCACAAATAAAGTACATCCAAATGTCAGCAGCAGCATCGTCCTCAAACAACGGAGCATGGATGGAAGCCGTGTTGATGTCGTGTAGACACACTACGACGGAAAATGTCCGTCTATACATTCACGTATTATGATTTAACCCATTTAGGCCTGACGTAGTTTTCTGAAATACCTATGAGTGGTGCTCAATATTTCATGTCAAGGACCCCCAAAGATTATGTATATAAAATAATGTAATAGGCCGCCGACCCCCATCTGAAAATATGTAGTTCCAAAGACCCCTCAGAAGCAAAGATTTAAGTTAAAAACATGAAGAATATATTCAAAGATTTGTGCCGCATTTTCATGTTTTTTCAAAAATAGCAGAGCTATTTTTCAATAGCTAAATCATAACATAATGCTTAAAACTCCAAAAAGAGTTCCCGCCCAAAATGGGTTAATTATCCCATGTCTTGTATTTTATTGAATCTCTATGGACCCGAGTCCACTAATATATGTGATCTCTGAACACACTAAACTTGTCGTTCAAACTCACGCATCAAACTCACGTAACATCAGATAGATTGCTAAACTCCAATACAACTTGAACAAGTTCAGCATTTACCATAAGACCGCAGGTCGAAGGCAGCACACCGCCGCTAACCTGAGTCGCAGGGCCGGATCTACCATATGGGCACTTTGGGCACGTGCCCTCAAAAAAAAGAAAATCCACTAACATTAACAGAAAATGTCCCTGCTAATCCGAATGAAATAAATGGTGTCTAAAAAGATTAGTGTTTTATTGTTGGTGAGAAGGGCAGCTGAAAAGTGCAATTGTGTGTAAAGCAGCAACAATGCGCTAGATTGGCTGTCACTCTGGGGGGGGGGGTAGTCGACCAGAAATAGACCAATATAACGGCATAAAACTGCCCCAAAACGGCTTCAAAACAGCAAAAATGTCGAGCTTCAGTGCCCAGGGGCCCTCAGAGGTGTTAATCCGGCCCTGCTGAGTCGAGTCAACATTGGATGAAAGTGCTCGTAGCAATACAGATAGTCGATAACGAACTAATGGCTGTTGTTGTTGGGCACCGACACCGTGCAGCAACACATGGAGAGAAGGTAGAACGATAAAACAAAAAGGAAGGAGAGACAGAGAGTGTCCATAATGCACAGACGGTATCTCTTGTCTGTCTTCTGTCTGTTTCCCTCTCCTCCTCCTCTCTTCTGTCTGTTTCCCCTCTCCTCCTCCTCTCTTCTCTCCTCTGTCTGTTTCCCTCTCCTCCTCCTCTCTTCTCTCCTCTGTCTGTTTCCCCTCTCCTCCTCCTCTCTCCTCTCCTCTGTATCTGACCTATACAGCCGTATAGTCCATGTGGGACAGATAGTTTCCAGTATTAAGTAGGTGTGTGTTTGTGTTATCATTTCTCTCAGTCGGACACGGGAGAACATCACTATGTTTCCTGCCCTCCGCAGCACTTTGGACACTCACGCAAAATTGCCCCGCATGACCCCACTACAAACAATGCATCTTTATCTCTCCTCTCTCTCTCCCTCCAACCCTCTCTCGTCTAGTTCCGTGCGCTCGCACGCGCGCGTGTGTGTACTGTGTGTGTGTGTGTGTGTGTGTGTGTGTGTGTGTGTGTGTGTGTGTGTGTGTGCGTGTGTGTGTGTCTCTGTCTCTCTCTGTCATATGAGGCACTCTCTCTTTCTAAGTTTCTCTTCCCTCTCAATTTACCTTCTATAGGCCTATGGGTTTTTTTGTATGAGTATTTCACATTCTCTCTCTCTCTCTCTCTCTCTCTCTCTCACTCGGTCTCTCTGTCTTTCAATGTCTCTTTCTCGCACGCTTTCCCTTGATAGGGGCTATACAGCATTAACCCTGGACAATCCATCATGTGTCATCTAGTTCAGTCGGCTGGACCACACAGAGGCCGCAAATTAGGTAAAACTCGCCTTTTCAGTGCTTTTACACACACACACACACACACACACACACACACACACACACACACACACACACACACACACACACACACACACACTCATAGTTGGTTTAGAACTGTGTTTTAGAAATGTATGCTTTGGGGACCTCAGGGACTAATATTAACATGACTGACAAGGAGCGTCTGCTATTCGTGAACATTTCTGAAAGAAATCCAACTCATCTCTTCATGGGTTCATGTTATATTATCATTCAAATCTTTAGTGTTTCGCCGATCATTTGGCAGCCCGCACCTGTGACACCCTCACGGGCCCCCCCGGCGTGGCCCCCGGCCCGCACGTTGAAAACAACTGATTTGCAGCAGGTACACGCGGCTGCAAATCCCCCCCCCCCCCCTCCCTCCTCTCTCGTCCCGGGTCTATTCCGACATCATAACCAGCAGGCATATTTGGCTAGAGATTGCATTGGTCGTTCGTTCTCGTTTTCCCTTTCTTGCTCGCAGGCTGTCATCAGCCCAGCTCATGATTGCTACACGGCCCCCGATACCTATTGGAAATTCACACATACAATCCTCCTGTAAACATCGTCAGGCCCCGCCACCTGGGTCAGAATGCAGACGAGACGATGGCGGTGGCTCTGCCCCCCCTCTCCCCCCCCCTCCCCTAACACCCTCGCCTTTAATCCTGGAACAGTCATGATTCATGACCTTATAGTGGACATTCATGTCCACATGTAAACAGAGAGTTGGGGAAAACAGCCTTTTGTTTTAGTGCCCCAACCTCGTGGAATGACCTACAGCTTAAATTAAAGATCTGTTCTCCCGTAACATAACGGTCAATTTAAATCTCTGATTGCAGACTTTTACCCCCAAGTGTCTGCAGCTGTTTTTAAACATGCGTGCTATCGCCACGCCATAAGGAAATGCTGCTGTTCTGTTCTGTTTTTGTTTTGAAATGGTGTATGATGTTGTATCTCGACGACACTGCAAATGAGTGTGACCTCAATGTCTTTCGAGAATAAATAAAGGTTTGTTCGAATGAATGAATGAACATTCCTTAATCCTCAGGGCTGGAGTCCAGAGCCAGAAAAAGGGAAATAACACTGAGTATCTCAGTGGTTTAACTAAGTTACTAAATTACTGTTGCATCCTCGGGTGGTTCGCCATGCTTCAATGCTTGTGCTGTGTTTACCCCCCCCCCCCCCCCCCCTCCCCCAACAGGTTTCACTCAGGGCCAGAAACCCCGGTGATGTCATGAGAGACTAGTCTACTCTCCCTGTCTTATTGGCTGTTCTATTGGTCAAAGACCCTGCGAGAGAATTCTTCGCGACCCGCCCATGCAGTCGAGAAACAGACCTTGGTAAAATTCCGCTTATCACTTTAGTAACAACAGAGAGAAAGCTGTGTCCTCAGGGACACTCTGCAGAAAACACTATATAAAAGTAATAAAGTAAAAATCACACCCGTGTGAACTGAGTGGTGTAAGGTATTATATAGCCTGATCAGCTCTGACGTAATGAAATCAGCTCTGACGTAATGAAATCACACCCGGGTGAACTGGGTGACCGTAGCAACCATGCAATTTTTTTGCGCGCAGACTAACAAAGCCAGTTGTAGGAGTGGTTTACACCACTCAAAAACGCAACGTTTTACGTAGGCTATAGAGACTTTTCAGCTCCGAGGGAGCATGCAGGCTCTCAGAGACACGGAATGCATTGGGAAATGCCGTCAACCTTTTATGCTTACTTAAAAATACAAACGGGCAAAGTTGCCCCTAAGCCCCCGTAACCCAGGCAAGTCGACAGAGAGCCCTTTCTCATTCACAACGACTACCTCAGGGGACATTTATTCTGCAATACATCGTCATAGTGAAGAACATCCAGAAAATCCCCAATGCTTTGATACGTTTCTGAGACATATATCTCTCCGTGTTAACAGAATGTGGCAACCGACAATGACCATTAAATCCCTGTTTATAAAGCCAGGCAGCAGCCATGCCTGAAGGAAGAGCAACTGGATTAGGCAGTACCTCTAAATCCTTTCCGATAATGACATTAACCCTGGTCTTTACAGCCAGCAGAGTGTAGGCAGGACAGTGTTAACTCATAAACACTATAGGCTGCCGTGCATATAATAGGTTGCTAGGCTGCTGAGCATGGAAGGAACACTGTAGTGCCATGATGATCAGCACACGAACTCTCTTTCAAACCTGATGTCTTAAAAAAAAAAATGTTATAATGTTATAATTAAGTTGCCCAAACTGAAATAAAAGTAAAAAAAAAAAAAAAAACTGATGTATTTTTCTTATATGATTTCACGTCTTTGTCAAATTGTTTTGTGAACTATACGCTTTAAAAACAACATACTGTATATTGTAACCACATAACCACATGAACCCTGCATGCAGCTTCCCTGTTCTGGTGGGCAAACGTTCGGCCCCAAATAGCACATCTACTAGGCCTGACGTCGAAATAAAAAAAAAAGTCTTCTGAAAGAGTATATATTCAGAGATTTGTGCCACATTTTCACGATTTTTCAAAAATAGCAGACCTACAAGCTCGTAGCGCGCCGGTGGCGCGCTATGAGCTTGTAGGTCTGCTATTTTTCAATAGCTAAAGTATAACATAATACTTAGTTAGAACGCCAAAACGGGCAAACAGCGCATTGCGACGTTGTGACTGGTTGTTGAGCTCATATATATCGTATATTTTTGTGTAGAAACAAAGATCACACTCTTATCATCGTACACATCATCATACATCATCACACTCTGTGCTCGGCCCAATCAAATCATCACAGTCCGTGCCGTGGTGCACACAAAGCTGGGCATAAGAGGGGCTGGCGCAGTGGCGCCCCTCAAAAACAGGACAGGCTCTGGAATATAGAGAATAAAGGGTTTAACCCACTTAGACCTAAGTTCGATTCTACAAATGTCTTCTAACTCGTGACAGTTGTCAGAAAATCCCATGTTTCTATGTCAGTCGTTCTCAAACTATTTCATGTCAAGGACCCCCAAAATTATATGTAATAGGCCTCCGACCCCCATCTGAAAATATGTTGTTCCAGGGACCCCCCAGAAGCAAAGATTTGAGTGAAAAATGTTCGTTCTGAAAGAATATATATTCCAAATTTGCGCCACATTTTCACGATTTTTCAAAAATAGCAGATCTACAAGCTCATAGCGCGGCACCGAGTGCCGCGCTACGAGCTTGTAGATCTGCTATTTTTCAATAGCTAAAGCATAACATAATGCTTAAAACACCAAAATGGGTTCCCGCCCAAAAGATTATTTGGGCAACATGAGACATGTGTAGGCGTGAAACGTATTATATGATATGCCTTTTTTTGAGGCTTTGTGTGTCTGTGTGTTTGTACCACGGAAATTATTTGATGTATGATGATGAGAGCGCCCCTCACTTCATACGAGTGTGATTTTTTTGTATTTTCCAAATACAGGCTTATACATTGATGTATTTGTGTGAAAACAAATCTTCCAGTTCAGTTAATTGTCTCCAGGGATATTTATATATCACACGGACACAATCCCATGGGTGTTAGAGTTGTTTTTCTGGAAACTGGGTCTGTTCAGTCTATTGTAAACAACAGACTCCTCATTACTCATCGCCTCTCAATATTGGCAGAATTATCGACTATACAAACTCGCAACTGCGTCGTCGCGAGCTTGTAGATCTCTTATATCCCCCCCCCCCCCCCCCAAGTAGGGACGCTATAGGGATCATATGGTCAAAGTATGCCTGGAGAACAGATGGATAGTAAATAGCAATTATCATTATTATTACGTATATATAAAATGCTCTGCAGACACTTAGCTTCCATGGTATGAATGCCGGAGCACGGTGGTGTCACGCTGCCTTGCTTATGAATTATTGACAGTCAGACGGAGCCAAGGGGAACATGTGATAGGTCGGCCTCTGCATCACCACCCAGCTAGAGTATTCCCTCTCTCCCAAGCATGCAGCTCATCAGGTGATGATGATGAGCTCACGATAATACACAAAAAAAGAGAACGATCCACTCGCCAACTTATTTTAACCGCCTTTGGTTTGAAGTTTAAACCTAGCAGTGTTGTTTTCGTCGACTAAAACTAAGATGAAAAATGTTCGTCGACTAATGTATTGACAATTTCGTCAACAGCTAAAAACTAGACAAAAATGTTAGGAAGGGACTAGTGGGCAAGAGATCCAGTATGAGTCATTTTACACTTGGTTGCATGCTGAAAATAGCCGATCTACAAGCTCACAACGCGTCGCAGCGCGACGCGTTGTGAGCTTGTAGATCTGCTATTTTCAGCAAGTGTAAAATCAGTCATTACGACGGCATCAAGGCCCACCAAAATACATTTTAGTCGACTAAATCAACTGTAGATTTAGTCAACTAAAATCTTATGACATTTAGTCGACTAAAACTAGACTAACACTAAGACATTCCAGGTGACTAAAATGTGACTAAAACTAAATGAAAACTATTCAAGAGACTGACTAAAACTAAAATCAAAATTTGCTGCCAAAAACAACACTGAAACCTAGTGGTTTTTTCAACCCTTTTCACATCAAGGCCCATTATTTACTTGCACAAGTAGAGCGCGCGAGTAAAGTTGTTTGTCCGGTGCTCCGATGCGTACGCCGTGGCTGCATGATTTGCGTTACAGAGCAATGGAGAACGTAATGAAGATATGTACCAATGCCAGGGTATAACTGGCTTTCGATGGTGACGTAATAAAGATATATTTCAGTGCAAAGCAAAGCAAAGTTACTATATTTACCCAGGGTAACTGGACTAAGCATCAGATACTTGTTTCCAGCCAGGCCCTGCTCATAGAACATTTCATGGTAGTGGTTCAATGCCTTGCTCAAGGGCACTTCAGCGGTGGTAATTTTAACGTGCCGGTCCGGGGATACGAACTGGCGACCTTCCGGTATCAAGACCGTTCGGCCACCGCTGCCACACTTTCGGGTGTCGGGTGGATTAAAGGTAATGCCTCTATGTATACATGTATGTAATCTGAAACCTACCTATTATTACGTCACCATCGAGAGCCAGTAATACCCTGGCATTGGGTATAACTTATTTTGTTTATAGAGCGGTGTAATTAAAATGAAAACACCCTGATCTGATTGTAAAGGCGGTGCCCTTTATCTTGACAGTTATCTCAATAGTAGCAACAGCTCCTTTGATCATCACACTGGTCGTTAGTAAATCAGGTGGGGCACTTCCTGTGATTTGTCCAAAGGTCCAGATTAGTCAGCAGCTACTGTATAATATGTTTGCAGGCTGTGTTCAATCAATGCAAACCCAGCAGGCCTTGAGTTCTTTACGGAGAGGAGAGGAGAGAAGAGAAGAGAAGAGAAGAGAAGAGAAGAGAAGAGAAGAGAAGAGAAGAGAAGAGAAGAGAAGAGAAGAGAAGAGAAGAGAAGAGAAGAGAAGAGAAGAGAAGAGAAGAGAGACAGAGATATAGGAGTACAGTGCATGAAAGTGCACCAGGCCTCAGTGCAATTACTTGTCAGTGCGATTACATCTCCTTTTCATTTGGACTGAACAGAGATGATAGCTAGTATGAAGATTTAAACTCTGCATGGGTAGATGTTTGACTCGATAGATAGACATTGTCTTACGTAACACCGTCTTAGGCGTGCGTACGTACATACCGTCGCTGCAGCGACACTATAGCAGCAATACAAATCTGCGAATATCCAAGACCAGCAACCCCCTGACAATGAGGGCATTATCGCTGGTACTCCACAATGTGTCTGAGTCCCAGTTTTAACACGCCACAAAGTAGCACAAAAGCACCGTGTGGTCAAAGCCCATGGGTGGAATCAGATGTCTGCTATGCTGGCACTGCTGGCAGGTCTATGACCAAATATCTCTCTCTCTCTCTCTCTCTTCCTCTCTCCTGTTCTCTCTCTCTCTCTCTCTCCCTCTCTCTCTCTCTCTTCCCCTCTCCTGTTCTCTCTCTCTCTCTCTCTCTCTCTCCCCCTCTCCTGTTCTCTCTCATCTCGTCTACACACAGAGAAATAAAAGCGCCGACTGAACTGGAACCAAAACTGGTTCTTCTTCAGAGTGATGCCATAGAATAATCCGTCTTTGTTCCTGAAAGAACCTTTCAGATATATAATAATGGTTCTATAAAAAACCCTTATAACTTTAACCCATTCTGGGCGCGAACCATTATGTTATGCTTTAGCTATTGAAAAATAGCAGATCTACAAGCTCATAGCGCGCCACCGAGTGGCACGCTACGAGCTTGTAGGTCTGCTATTTTTGAAAAATCGAAGAACGACTGACATAGAAACATAGCTTTTTCAGAAAACTGTCAGGATGTAGAAGACATTTTTAGAATCTGATCTCAGGTCAAAATGGGTTAACCATATGGACAGTTGTCTCCCAGTGGTCTGTAATACCACATAAGGCCCTTTCCCCCCGTTCTGTGTAGATTATTTTGTCAAAAGAATCACACCCGTTTGAAGTGAGGGGCGATCTTATCATCATCGTACATCATCATATCATACGTCATCTCATTCCGGCCGATCAGAATTTGTGTCCTCACCTTCGTCTTCAATGTTTGTGCTACGCAATGTGCTACGCAACCAAAAGCATAGGACACATTTTGACCTGAGATCAGATTCTAAAAATGTCTTCTACATCCTGACAGTTTTCTGAAAAAGTCGTTCTTCGATTTTTCAAAAATAGCAGATCTACAAGCTCATAGCGCGCCACTCGGTGGCGCGCTATGAGCTTGTAGATCTGCTATTTTTCAATAGCTAAAGCATAACATAATGCTAACACTAAATAATAATGCTAAAGGGGTTCCCGCCCAGAATGGGTTAACACATGCCCAAAATTTGGATGCATGCAGGGTTGGATTAGAACCAAACGAGGAACATGTAGATTCATGAAATAAAGGATTTCTTTAAGCAGGCGATGCTTAATTCTTTGTGGAATTATTAGAACCTACACCTACTGCATGGTTTCTATAACTTTAACACAAAGTCATGGTGAACTGTCAAGTGTCAACTCTCCTCGGCCTACATATTCGTAAAGGTATTTACTACTGCAGTTCATATCTCTGCACAAGTTGCAGCATGCTTGCATAGTGAACCACGTGAACTTTCCTTATAGGCGTGTGTAAATATCTAAATTATTCATTGATAATTGACACTTTGATCATGTGATATTGAGTCGTAACTGAAAACCATCCCTGACTAATGTGCGAGTAAATGGTGACTGATGTTATACGGCTCAACGTCCTGTTGGAGAAATCGGCTGTTTTCACGTCACATGACATGGCCGTGTCACCCCTGTGTGACACTAATCCATTTCCTGCTTATTCTCCTCTGTCCTGCTTCTTTCCACACACACACACACACACACACACACACACGCACGCGCACAAGTGTGCACACACACACACGAGCGCATGCACACATGTTTGCATACTTTTTTAAATACCATTTTTATTTTATTTGTTTTTGCAGCTTTCGCCTTCATTTTATATTTTTTATAGAGAGACAGACAGTAGGCTGACAGGAAATATGATGTTATATGGCTCAACGTCCTGTTAGAGAAATCGGCTGTTTTCACGTCACATGACATGACCGTGTCACCCCTGTGTGACACTAATCCATTTCCTGCTTATTCTCCTCTGTCCTGCTTCTTTCCACACACACACACACACACACACACGCGCACAAGTGCGCACACACACACACACACGAGCGCATGCACACATGTTTGCATACTTTTTTAAATACCATTTTTATTTTATTTGTTTTTGCAGCTTTCGCCTTCATTTTATATTTTTTATAGAGAGACAGACAGTATAGGCTGACAGGAAATGGGGGAGAGAGATGGGGGTAGTGACATGCAGTAAAGGCCGTCGGGATCGGGAGTCGAACCCGCGGCACACTGCCAGACTCGGACTATACCGGCCAAGGTGCCTGGACCGCTGAGCCACGGCCCAGGCCGATGAATACCATTTTTAACCATATAACTGTAAAGGTGACATGCCTGAATCTTTTCCTAATTGTAAGACTAACACACACAGGGCGCCCGCTGGCCTAGCGGTCCAGGCGCATGCCACATATATAGGCTCTGGCCTGACAGCGTGTCGCGTGTTCGAGTCCCGTTCATGACGACCTTTGCTGCGTGTCTCTCCCCTTCTCTCTCTCTCCCTCTTTCCTGCTTGTCCATCTTCACTGAAACTATCAATAAAAGGCACAAAAAGCCAAAAACAAATCTTTTAAAAAAGACTAACACACACACACACACACACACACGACCCTTCTTTTTCCATTTCCCTGTCCCTCTTCTCTTCAACTTCTCCCTAATAGTCGAGGCTCCAACTGTATCTCTATAATGTTACTGGGGTGACTGGGGTCCACTGTAGACAACATTACATGCTCCCATTGAACTGCATGCCTTTCTAATGTAAAAAGCTTTAAAGACAAATCAATACTCTTCACGGAACAATTGCTGCATGGCATAATGCGCGCGGTCTGTAATGCAATATGGACTGATTGACTAAGAACTGTTTTGTCAGCAAAGTTTAGTAGTGAAGAAGCAGTGTTAATTAATAATGCCATTTATAATAAAGAAAAATGCTGTCATGTGTAACTGAGGTCTGAAGTCAGCAAAGCAATCATATGTGGTCAAAAAAACAACCAGCATAACATTCTTGACCATGTAGGCCTGGGCAGCTATTAATATACTGTAGTGTAGGTTACAAATGTTGTATTGTTCTGAGTATAACTCAAAGGACCGCCATTGATTTGACAATGTGTGGAACAGTCATGATAGTACGATGCCTTTTAAAAGCCACTGAGATCACCACCGAGACCGAGAGGTGAGCATTAGGTCAAGTATAGCCTAATAAGCTACGTCAGTGGTTTATTTTGTGATTCATTCGGAACTAACTTCGGCTGTCTGCCAAATGAATCAGTGTGTGTACTCTGAGTGAGTCTGTGTCGTCCATTGTATTTAGTGAGAGAGCATGCTGATACAAATACAAACACGCCCAGACAGACGCTTTGCTCTAAACATCAAGCGAGTAATAAATCAACTGTGTGAAACGATAGTGTGGGAAAAAACAGGTGTGTCTTCTCTCTGGAATCAGACGTGTGAAATTATAGCCTTAATAGCAGAAATGAAAACTACCCCCTTAAAAGTGTTGTGTTCTTGTTTAGAGGCAAGGAAAACTACGAGAGCTTGGGTAAATATAGTTTACTGAGCAATAGTCTGCATCTAGGACTATAGGTTATATCTAGCTCTGGTCCATATAGCCTTCTACTGCTTCTACGATTCTGCCCTATAGGCTACTGCAGGGCAGAATCGTAGAAGCAGTAGAAGGCTATGGACCAGAGCTAGGTTATATCCATTGTAAAATATAGAAAATTAAAAAAGAAATTAGTTGATTGAATGGATGAACATCGTCAACATATTTTAGTACCGATACAGTGTTGGAAGGAAGGGGGACGCACGTGTCTGCAATGTGTCATCTAATCCTATATAGCCTATAATGTGTTGCTCTACTGCCCACAGTGTATTCTATTCTGTAGGCCTATTGTATTAAAGCAGTCATTTACAACAGTTGGGAGAACGTGGCCTACTAGGATACTGCATAAGCCGGGATAGAAACGCTCATGTGAGCAGCGCTTGGATTAGCGCCAGACTGACTGTGCGGAGTGCGGACTAATGCGAGCCAGATAGGCCATCATAAGCCCTGCAAGACGACGATGTTTACAATCGATTTGAGAGAGAAAACAGCTCTATATTATTAGGCCTACATAATTCATGCGACTTGACCTGCGTGTAGTAAGTAGGGGGCCACTCAAGTTGGTCTGGGAGAAACTGTAATGCGAGCGAAGCTTTTAGACTATGCACTATACATGGCTGACTAATACTGCTAATCTTAAAATGCCCTCTCTCTCGGAGTCGGAATGCAAATTAAAATGTATTTATTATTCCTTTTTATATAATAATAGTCCACTTGCCAGAATGTGAACCCACATGCATGTTGAGTACACCAAAGTTGTATGTTAGAAATGTTGAGTATGGATGCCCTGCAGCATGTAGAAACTGTCAGATGCTAACTTGCATTATGTTGAGCAATTTTCATAATTAGCATAATATGTGACCATACCATTAACAACTACAAGGAAAAAAAGACCTATACTCAACATTTCTAACATAAAACCTTGGGATACTCAACATGTCCGGGTTCACAATGGGGCTCTATGGGCTGGCAAGTATAGACTATAAAGTGAAAAGCCTATACACAGTACCTAGGTCTGGTACAGGCCTATAGGCTACTGTATTTTTCCCATGAGGAATAGGCCATCAAATGTATATAGGTTTAGGTTAGCCTAAGATTTAGACTCTCGATGTATTTGAATAATTTTGTCAGAATCGATCAAATACATTACGAGAGTCTAACATCTTATATAGGTAGGTTAAGGTTATTTGAACACACTCAAAATAACCTGTCTCCTGTCACAGAAATGCTGCTTTGACTATAGTCTAACCTCGTGGACACAAAAACAACTCGCCCCTTTACCAACTCGCCCCGGGCGTACAGCCGGCGGAACAGCGCGGCCTGGTATTCCTAACGTAACCTAAGTAAAGTATGCTTAAACGGTTAAACCTAACCTTATTCCTAACCTTAACCTCAGTAAAACTATATGCCTAAACCTAACCCTATACCTAAACTTAACCCCAGTAAAACTATGCCTAACCCTAAACTTAGGTTTTAGGTGAGGTCGGCGGAAAAAAGCTGGGGCGATATGGAATTGCATGGGGCGACCGTACCTGTTACCGTCAAGAGACTCAAGACTACCCCATAACTTCCACTGTGGTGGCGGCGGCTGTGGCAGCCAGGCATGCAGTGTGTGTTGGGGGTCAGGTAACCGATAACATTCCCCTGCGATGTGTTCCCCTCCTCAACAGCCGTTTCGTTTCTCTCTTCCCGTTTTCCTCTCTCAAGAAGTGAAACTCGAGCCGTATACACAGGACTGTCTGCCTCATTGGCGCAATTTGAAACCTCACTGATGCTAGTAATACGGAGCTTAAACCAAATGCCCAACATGTAGTATTTATATGTCCAGGAACAGGAATGTGTGTGTGTGCGTGTGTGTGTGTGTGTACGAAGTGCGCTCCGTAAAACTTACATATCGGCTGATGAGGGTCCGGAGGGTGCTGAAATCCACCCCCATCCTGCTCCCCGGCGCCTTTCCTCTCCGCGGCGCACACTTTGTGGGTGTTTTTATTTGTAATTTTCACCGTCGCTTTAAACGCTAGCTTCTCTCTATTATCCCTGCCCTGTTCTTCTCCATGACTTTCACGACCCGTCTCTCCTCCTCCTCTCGTCCTCCTCCTCCTCTACTTCTTCTTTATCTTCTGCTTCCAGGACAACAAAAAACAAAACAAAACAAAATAATAATCACCTTATAGGTGCAGTGCGAACGAGCCAGTAACCATTGTTGTGCCCCGGCCGCGGCATGCGCTTGCCTTTAATTCTTCTTCAGTCAGAGTTGGGGAGAGTTCACGTGCACAAGTGCCCCACCTCTTCTGCTGAGATTGACGACCACCACTCTTCTATCGCTTTTCTTGATCTCCTCCGCCGCGCGCGGGCTATACTCCTCCTCCTCCTCCTCTCTCTCTCTCTCTCTTTCTCTCTCGGTTGTAATCTTCTTGTCTGTGTGTGTGTGTGTGTGTGTGTGCGTGTGTGTGTGCGTGCGTGTGTGCGTAAAGGAGCTTTTCTTCCGTCTCCTCTACGTCACGGGCTGTTTGTGTGCTCTGCTGGTGGTGTGTGTGTGTGTGTGTGTGTGTGTGTGTGTGTGTGTGTGCGGATGAGCGCTCTGTCTGCGCTCTCTAGTGTTACGTTCCGTACCTGCCTTCACTTGCAACTCAATAGGTCGAAGAATTCCTTGTGTTTGGACAAGCCCGGCATGCACTATACGCCCATAATATGTGCTCCGGGCTGTTGGAATAAATAGACTCTTTAAATAAATAAATACATTAATCAATGAATAAATAAACTATAATAAAGCAAGCTTTACTGGTGTTATAAAAGGATCAACGCATAGTCAAAAGCTGCATAATTTATGAGGGGATTAGTCACAATATCCCTCATCAAGTGAAGTCATCATCATCATAGACATGTTGTAGCCTAGCCTATTAGATTTAGACTGCCATAGATTCATTTTATCGATTCTGACATTTGTCAGAACCGATAAAATATAGGCGTTATGTGTGTTTATCTTTTAACTCAAGTTATATATACGAATCAGTTACTGCTGTGTGCACATTCCCAACATAGTCCTTTAATTTCAGCACCACGTGGGTGGAGGACAGCTCCCCTGAAAAGTCGGGGTGCTGGACCTTAGTGCTGGACAGCTCCCCCAAATTATTCTGTTTGTGTGTGCATGCGCGGGGCCGCGGGCGCGCGCGCGTGTGTCCCAAAGTTTCATAAGAAGGAGGCCTACATTTCCAAGACAAATATTTAACTTTTACTCAAGTACTAGAAATTAATTGAGAATAGCCTCTTCAATTTTGCCTAACTGCCTGTCAAAAATGCCCACCAGCTCCTCTTCACCCACTTGGGGTCGGAACCTTTCATCCCCAGAACGTGTTTCGGGGGACGGGGGAGTGTTTACTTCCCGCTGTCCCTCTCTCTTCAGTGTTAGCAACATAGATATAGCAACGCCTCTCTGCTGTGCTGTGCTGTTCTGCTGTTGGCGGGTACTGTTAAAATGGCGTTGGAGCGCAGTTATAGTTAACCGTGGCTCCGTTCATTAGTGGTAAATAAACGAGTGTTTTGGTTGTTGTTTTTTTTGTGCCAGAGGCACCATGGCCGCTCCGGACCAGAAGTCCCCCAACGTGCTGCTGCAGAGCCTCTGCTGCAGACTCACCGGGAAAAGCGAAGGTAAACGTGGGGCTGAGCAGAGAGCAGAGCCGCTTCCTCGGGACAACCGTCCGTTAGCATGACATAAACGCGTCTGCTAACTATAACGGCCAACACGCTAAGCTAACTAGCCCATTTCGGGGACCCTCAGTTACCCTTTTCTGTATTTCGGACGGCGGTACCGCCGTCCAAAATACAGAAAAGGTAACCGAGGGTCCCCGAAAGGGGCTGCTAAGCTAAGCTAACCTGTGCTGCTAACGGTCCCCCTCACTCCAGGAGATCATCAACAGTTGACGTTAACGTGATGATGCTCCTTCGTTCCTCCTTGTCCGTCTGTCTGTCCGTCCGTCTGTCTGTCTGTCAGTCGGTGTGTCTGTTTGTGAAATTATATGTGAATGCTTTGTGAACTCGTTTTATTGCTAACGTTAGCGGCGTTGTTCAATTTGTACTACTACTAGGCTTGCTGCTAGCTCTGGTTCATAGCTCTGCTAAACCATTTGATGAATTAAACAAGGTGGACCCTCTTGTAAACAAGTGTAATGCTTAATTGGGTCGTCCACTCACAGTTAACAGTCTTTGTATTGAGTTTGTGCTTAAATATTTCAATCAATCAATCAATCAATCAAACCAGCGCTAGCTTTGAAGTGAGCTTTAAAGTCTTCATTCTGACTGACTGACTGACTACACCATTTGGTTCTCAAAGTGTGGGCCGGGGACCCATCCCAGGGGACCTTGAGGGACTTCCACGGGGGTCCCATAGCTTAATGATAGTTCTTTGGATCCAAATGGACCCTTTATCGGTCTGTAACTCAGAGAGTGTACAAATGGATCTAAATGGACCCTAACGGCTCCATTTGGTTCCATTTGTACACTGTCGGTTACATTAATGAATTGATTGATTTTTACAATATGCATTGGGCTCCCAGAGATAGAAATGCCATTAAATGGGGGTCCGTACTGTAGCCTAATAAATAATGCATGTCAAACCGGGGGTCCTTGAAATATAAATGGTTGAGAATCACTGCCGGAGTCATAAAACTCTTATGGGGTCCCTGGCTGGCATATCTTTTCAAATCGTGGCCTGCGGGCTAATGAGTGTCATTTTGGGGGTCCTTGACATGAACATTGCGTTGCTTTCTGATTAGTCTATTCGATTTGCACTACGCTTGTTGCCAAGTTGTGCCGGGCTCTGGTAGATTTAGATATTAATGCCTGTGCTTGGTTCTAGTAAGATTTGCAGCGTGGCCTTTGTTGCATGCTTTCTGGCTCTAGTAGATTGACAACTATCTATGCTTGATTGAAGATCATGCTCAGCTTTTGCAGATGGTTGCGTTCTTTGCTTAAAGGTTGCCTTGATGGTTCTATTAATCTAGCTTTTTTATTTTATTTACTAGTTTACAATGTCAAGGCCACTATGCATACATTACATTGACCACACATGATGGTGCTGCTAGTTAGTAGTTTGCTGCTTGCGCTTGGCTCTAGTTGAAGCTCAAGCGTCATTGTTGTACATCCACTGCACTCCAGTCTAGTTATGATAGATTTACAAATTGTCTCTACCTGGTACATCTACTCATCACTTTTCCTTTTCCCCAGGCTGCCGTGACCGTGATCACCCAGTGGGAATCGTTTCGAATAGTATCGATTTTGAAACAAATCATGACCCCAGTAATCTGAATCGAACCGTGGGACACCAAATGATTACCAAATGGTTCCCTAGTAACTCCAATTTCACCAGGAAATGGGTTGCAAAAAGCCATTTAGACCTGGGAACGATTCTACAAATGTCTTCTAAATCCTGACAGTTTTCTGAAAAACCTTATGTTTCTATGTCAGCCGTTCTCAAACATTTTCATGTCAAGGACCCCCAAGAATATATGAAATTGCCCACCGACCCCCATCTAAAAAAATATGTTGTTCCAGGAACCCCAAGCAAAGATTTGAGTTAAAAACGCTCACTCTGAAAGAATACATATTCAAAGATTTGCACCACATTTTCACGATTTTTCAAAAATGGCAGACCTACAAGCTCATAGCGCGGCACCGAGTGCCGCACTATGAGCTTGTAGATCTGCTATTTTCCAATAGCTAAAGCATAACCTAATGCTTAAAACACCAAAAAGGGTTCCCGCCCAGAATGGATTAAACGTTTAATTAAATGGATTAAATGTTATAATGTGTGCTGCACCACTCCTCTATGATTCGTTGGGTTTCACAAACCACCCGAGTGTGATTGTTTTTGTCAGTGTGACAAAAAACACCCCTTTTATCAACTCATAGCCTAAATTATCTGATTGTCTGACTCTAGACAGTCAAAAACCAAAATACATTGGTTGCCCACCTCTGCTGCTTTAGCGATTTCTGCTTCTGCTTGACCAGTAGATTAGATTTACAAGATTGTAAATGTTGTCGGTAGGTTAGCTGCTTGCTCACTGCTTCCATTTTATTCTTTTAACCCATTCAGGCCTGACGTCGAAATTAAAAAAAAAAAAGTTTTCTAAATCATGACACTTTTCGGAAAGATTTGAGGCACATTTTAACGATTTTTCAAAAATAGCAGACCTACAAGTTCATAGCGCGCCACTCGGTGGCGCGCTATGAGCTTGTAGATCTGCTATTTTTCAATAGCTAAATTATAACAATGTTTAAAACACCAAAAGGGGTTCCCGCCCCAAAATGGGTTAATGGTTAATGTGGTTAAACGCTAACGTGACATGGATGCGTTCCAGGTCTCAATGGATTAAGATTTGCAGAATGCAGATGATACTTGCTCGATGCAATGCAGGCCAGGCCGCTGCTGCATTTATGCATAGAGTTGGTTGCAATATTTTAATATTACTGCAGGCTTACAATGTAATGCCAGCCCATGGGCGCCGGCCCGGCTGGCGTCTTCTTCGACATTGTCTACTTCGACTTCGTGCAGAATAAAGAAAGTTCTAATTCATCCCATCAATTGATTTGATTATTGCTTCATCCTGTCGGTAATCTGAATGACCTCAAAAGGTTTCCTCGTCCATTAGCAGAGGTGGAAATCACAGTTTTAACTGCCCAAGACGGAGATCTCCGTCTTTTCAAACTCATCTGTTATCTGCCCAGGACAGAGATCAAAGTCTTTTAATGCTTTATATTTGTTATCGGAGCGCGCTATACTTAAGCGTCTATTGCACAACATTCAAAACCAGAAGTCGTTGGTCCGCCGGCAAAATGATCGCCCTCCATTATAATGAACGGGAGCCAAAATCTTCTCCCGCTGATTTCTCTGAATCTAAATCACAGATTACCATTCTAATCGAAACACGTGTTTTTGATGGCCCCGTCGCTAGTCGCGGTAAAATAATTCATGTCTCGGGCGGTCGGCGATCGTCCCGCGATGGATTTGGTTAGCCGTTATGCTACGTCCGGTAAGGCGAATGGGAACTGTGTTACTTTGAAAAGGATATTGTCAGTTGTTTTGAGAGTCTATGCATCATCTTAAAATGTCTCCACTGATGCCACGGTGGATTTCTTCTTTCCCCAGCTGAAGTTGCTCACCAGTTCCAGTATGCGGTGCGCGTCATCGGGAGCAACTACGCTCCCACCATCGAGCGGGATGAGTTCCTGGTGTCTGAGAAGATAAAGAAAGAATGTAAGTGGCGTTTAAAACGACTATGATCCTCCATTGGAAACAGACTTGTTGATGGGATGATGGGCCACAAGCATCAGAGTTGTAGGTCAATCACCCCAGACTCCTGCAAGGAAGTTGTTTCCCTCAGTCTAAGACACTTTTTGCCAGGCTGTTTGAGTTCGACTGGAGCTTTATCCCATTTTGACCTGAGATCAGATTCTAAAAATGTCTTCTACATCCTGACAGTTTCCTGAAAAAGCTATGTTTCTATGTCAGTCGTTCTTCGATTTTTCAAAAATAGCAGACCTACAAGTTCATAGCGCGCCACTCGGTGGCGCGCTATGAGCTTGTAGATCTGCTATTTTTCAATAGCTAAAGCATAACATAATGCTAACACCAAAAGGGGTTCGACTGGAACTTTTAATTCAGTTGTTTCAGACTGATCTGAAACATGGAATTTGTACAGAAGTGAACTTCTTTTAATCTCTGCCTTCAGTGCCTATTAGGTGTGAGTGTGCATTAGCTTTACTTTGACGGTGACGTGTTTTGCACATGCCTGCATTAGGTGTGAGTGTGTTAATAAAGTCAGAATCTAATTGCAGGGTCAGAATCAGTTTTTCTTTCATTCGCTTTTCGCTCACATGTATACTTTAGCTTAAAGATTTTACTTTCAACAATCGTCATCTCACGTTGTAGCCGCAAGAGAGAGCACACTTTTTTTTTTTACTATTTGTTTTACTGCCCCACAATAGCAAATCCCAGTAGACTTTGATAGTAGCTACTAGCTAAAGTACGGCCATTAGTGGCAAATATTGATCCAGGCTTTGATGTAGAAAATAAAAGGTTGTTACTTACCACAACTGGGTTATATCAATCACTAACTGCCTAATTAGAAATGTCCCGATATATCTTTTTCACTCACGATATCGATACCGCAGCTTTGGCTATTATCTGCTGATCTCTATTCTCTATATCAATCTCGTATTTTATTTGAATCTTAAAATGGATGGATTTGTTCTGCTCATGATGGGAATTAACCACCAGCAACGGCAGTTGCTTATGAAGGACTGCCACCTAAAGTTATTCAAACGCAATCATAAAAAATCACACCCGTGTGAACTGAGTGGTGTAATATAGCCTGTCTGACGTAATGAAATCATGTCTGACGTAATGAAATCACACCCGGGTGAACATAGCAACCATGCTCATTTTTTCTGCACTAACAAAGCCAGTTGTATGAAATCACACCCGGGTGAACAGGGTGAACATAGCAACCATGCTCATTTTTTCTGCACTAACAAAGCCAGTTGTAGGAGTGGTTTACACCACTCAATAACAAAGCCAGTTGTAGGAGTGGTTTACACCACTCAAAAAGTACTTAAAGCGACCGACCAACTGCAGCATTCCACATTGTAAACGGTACACCCTCGCCCCATTACATAACTATCCTGGCTTACAGTGCAGCTGCAACAGTGACAAGCAACACTTAACCACATGTCGCGCAGCACGTTAAAGTGCTTATATACATACATTTGATGTCAAGCGAAGGTTTAAAGCTAGATTTCCCCATGGTTTGTATCGGATAGATATGGATTTCTTTCTCTCCCCCATAAGTCTGGTCCAGTATAGAGCGTCGCAGCCCCGCCCCCTGTCATGACGACGCCAGGCCCAGGAAATGATTCCCAATGCATTTTTCCCATAGACATTTCAAAAAGTATTTATGTAAAGACCTGTAAACCTCGGTCAAAGCCAACTCGGATCGTGATGGCTCATGACAACAAACACAATTCTTTGGGCCGAACAAATAATTAGAAAAAAGAAAAACGACAAAAGTGTTGTACCCTGCCGTTTTTTTCTTCTTTCTAATTATTTGTTCAGCCCCAAATTGTTTACAGTATGTTGTCATAAGTTGTCTGATCCGAGTTGGCTTTGACCAAGCCTTACAGGTCTTTAAATAAATACTTTATGAAATGTCTATGGGAAAAATTAATTGGAAATTGTCTTCCGGGTCTATTGGCCGGCTACTTTGTATTGGATCGGGACATCCCTATGCCTAATCCCTATTTTAACCACCAGATCAAACATGCTGGCAAGTCGTGTCCGTCTGTCTCGTCCCAAGAACACAACGCTACTAGTTTCTGTTGAACTTGCCTTGATACAGTCCATGTTTTAAAGGCCCTGGAATTGTATCCATTAACAACAACATCACAGAGGCAACTGTGTGATGACCTCCATTTGACCTCCATATAGCCACATACAGATCCCTGGATTTAATTAAACCAAATCAACTGAATTTTATTTATAGGAACTATTTCTAAGAAATGTATTTTCCTGCTGGCAGAGATAATCTTCCTGCCGTGAATTTGACTAAATTTATACTACAGCGGCCTTCCTCTGGGCCCAGAATTCAATAAGTCACCGATTCCTGTGCAACATCGATCCCAGCCCCGATTAGAGCAGTAGTAGTGAAGTTGTAATTTGCCCTCGCTGTGCAGTATAGACAGTTATTGTCCAGAGGCCCCCATGAAGGCTGACGCAGGGGTAATGCATTTTTAACGGGCTTCTCAAACGGACAGCTGAAAGCCAACCTTGGGCCCTGCATTACTCCAGCATTGGCACAATGTACTATAGTAATTGGCCCTGCCAGAGTTATTTTAGCACCAACATCATATTTCTTCCCGCCACAGACCGAAAGCCAGTCCTGGCATCGATGGGCTTTTGGAAAATAGCAGTCAGGGGGGAACTGTGTTTTTAGTCTTGTAGGGGCAAGGATAAAGTCACAATCGATCTGGCTTAACCAGTTAAGTCCCGTATCCTTTGTTGAATAGCACGATTTGGCACACAGAGTAGCTGCTCTACAACCTCACAACATCGGGAATTTGTTGTTGATCTACTACTATATTACGATGTTTTTGAAAAGGTTTGGACAATGTTTGCCGATAATGACATGCACCCAAAACACGAATGCCAGTTTGAACATAACTGAACTCATAAATGAGTAATTCCGATCTCTTTTCATACGTACCCTCCTTCAACATCAATCTATTTCGTGGATGCCTATTGCCTATAGACAGCAAATTGACTTAGTTTCTGAATTTCCTGCTGTCTTTAAAAAATAAACAAAGTCTGTGTGTACTAGTGGCTACTCTTCGTTGATGAATGTGTTGTCCTGTCCTGCTGACGAGTCCTGCCAGGAAGAGTGATCTTTCCTGGTCCTGACTCCCGAGGCGGATGGCGTGCGCACGGTCTGGGCCCGCAGACGGTATCGCATGTCATCCCCTCTCCTTCCTGTAATGCCTCAGTGCAAGGGCTCGAGATTAAACCATTTAGGCCTGACGTTGAAATAAAAAAAACGTTCGCTCTGAACGAATATAGATTCAAAGATTTGTGCCGCATTTTTATGATTTAAAAAAAATAGCAGACCTACAAGCTCGTAGCGCGCCACTCGGTGGCGCACTATGAGCTTGTAGATCTGCTATTTTTCAATAGCTAAAGTATAACATAATGCTTAGTTAAAACACCAAAAGGGGTTCCCGCCCAAAATGGGTTAATGGTGTCCCGACTCCTGATGTCCCAGGGCCTATAAAATATGCATTTGGGGATTTAAATTTATCTCATTTGGGGCTGGCTTCGGGACCAGGGGAGTTTTTGCACTGAAAATACCGCATACCGTGCACACCTACAGGCAGCATGAGACTAGCAGCGCTGCATAAGACAGAGACTTGAAACGTGAGTGAGCTGCCTCAAATCCTGACACAAATTCTATTAACCCATTTTGATCTGAGATCAGATTCTAAAAATGTCTTCTACATCCTGACAGTTTTCTGAAAAAGCTATGTTTCTATGTCAGTCGTTCTTTTTTTCCCCGATTTTTCAAAAATAGCAGACCTACAAGCTCGTAGCGCGCCACTCGGTGGCGCGCTATGAGCTTGTAGGTCTGCTATTTTTCAATAGCTAAAGCATAACATAATGCTAACACCAAAAGGGGTTCCCGCCCAAAATGGGTTAAGGTAAAATAATCCAGAGTATAGAGGGTATGCGCCCTGCATAAAGTGAATGGCAGATCGAGTAGCAACGTTGAGTGTCAGAGTGAATTTAATGTTGTTTAAAGTCATTTAATGCGATCAAATAGGACTTTTCTGTTTGGATGTATGGGCTGTCAAGGCCAGGAAGTAGTTTTTTGCCAATCAGTAGCGTTCAGCGTTCCCTCATAACCTAGACGTGACAAGAAGCGCTGACATCCTCGCTCCTCCAACCTCTGCACAGTGCAATCTTAAATGGTATTTAAATGATTCGCATAATGGCGATATTTTCTCTTACTAGCCCTTACCCGTTGTGAGATATTTCCCCCCCCCCCCCTTGTGGCCGCAGGAGGTACTGCGCCCTGAGCGCATTTTTAATTCACTAATAAATTCATTATTAATCATTAATGTGTAAAATTGAAAAAAGGGCTTCGTTAAGACCTCCATATTATTATGGTCAATGCCTGTGTGAAAAGTGGGAGTGATTGGTGCAGGTGGTGAGGAGATACGGCGGTGTTTCTGACAGACACACACTCAGACGTTCAGACATTGTCAGAATTATAGTATGATGATGATGATGATGATTTCCAGCTGTAGGAAGGTAATAAGGTACTCCGTGATATGACGGTGAATGAGTCCGTCTCTGTGACTTGTATTTTATGCGCATGCTGGTTGAAGCCAACATGCGGCCTATATGTAAAGATTCATAGGCTAGTATGGCCAAAACATTCTTTCATCATATTGCCATATAACGAGTTTTATGAAAACTTCTTCTGGAAGCATTTTGACTAAATAAGTGTATATTCTCTATCTACAGAAGAAACATGAAGCCAAACAAATAATGTACTACACACATTCACTTTGGGATGGTTCACATTTCATTGTGGGACGGTTCCGGGACATTGGTGAAAGAAGTTAGTCTACTCTACAGTGGAGCCCTGTTCAGTGTCCTGTACGGTGGAGCAGAAAGGGCTTCATGTTTGACCGTTCGTTGTGCTGTGTTCCAGTATCGAAGCGTCATGCTTGGTTGTGTGTTTGTGTTACAGTGCTGAAGCAGAGACGAGAAGCAGATGCTGCTCTGTTCTCAGAACTCCACAGAAAGCTTCAGACTCAGGTTAGTAGTTAAGGTGTGTGTGTGTGTGTAACCGTAAGCACGGGAAGCACGGGAGCAGCGCATGTCCGACCGACCTGTCTGTGTGTGTGTGTGTGTGTGTGTGTGTGTGTGTGTGTGTGTGTGTTAGGGCATTCACTAGTTGTCATTTTACTAGTTGCCTAGTTTACTAGTGGACTAGTTGTTTAACTATTATGTACAAAAAAATATTTTTTTGTTTTTTTGGAAATAAACATTTGTACATTTAAAAACTGTGTACATTGGTGACGATAACTATAATCTACCTGATCTTGAGGCCTACAAAACCGGGGGAAAATAATCTAAATAAAGAAATAAACTTCTTCTTCAACTAGTCAACTAGTACCAACAAGGTCGACTAGTGGATTTACTAGTCGACTAGTTGCTTAATGCCCTAGTGTGTGTGTGTGTGTGTGTGTGTGTGTGGAGAGACACTCAAGAATGTTTGATACCCCCGTTACGTGGTTTCCCACTCCATGTGACTTAAGCGTAAATTGTTCGCCCGAGCATGAGAACATGCATGTTTGCTGTGTTCAGGGTCTGCGTGTTTAACCGTGTTAACTGAATGTGTGGTGTTTGTATTCTGTGTGTTGCGTGAGCAGGGCGTCCTGAAACACCGCTGGTCTGTCCTCTACTTGCTGCTCAGTCTGTGCGAAGATCCTCGCAAGCCGTCCACCAGGGTGAGTCCAGCACACCGCGTTAATGCATCGTACATAAATGTGTTGCGTCGGGGAAATGGATTGATATGATTTATTTCATGAAAAAAAGCATGGTTCTCAGAGTTTCATCCACTGCTTATACCCTATATATATATATATATATATATATATATATATATATATATATATATATATACGTGGTTGACTCTATACTAGGTCCTCTTTCCCCTTCTACAACAATATCTTTGCAGAAAATGGCCAACCTGCTACAAGAGAAGGAGAGAATGTCCGCACACTAGGCATGTAACGATACACTCAACTCACGATACGATACGTATCACGATATGAGGTTCACGATACAATTTTTCACGATATTTTCGACAAATGACCAAAAAAATATATATATTTTTTAATGATTTATCTTCCCCCCCAAGCTTTTTTCACAATTTTTATTTAACTACATTGCAAAAGTAGCATTACTTTTCATGTAAAATTACTTAATTTCTGTGCAACAACTGTAAACATGCTTTCATGTTTTAAACCTAGCTCGAGTTAACATTTCTTCTTTTCTTTGATGGCATCTTAGGATAGATGTAGACCTATTTGACAGTGCAGAAACATAATTGCCTTCCTTGATGTATTAATGAGCATCAATAACGACCATCACCTGTGTCACAGACACATACAGCTCCCCTCTGCAGGCCTCTACTACTGAAAGTGACTGCATGGAGTCTGTCTCATTTATCTCCAAAAGCACGTGAAAATGATGGAATATGATTACAGCTCACATTTCATATCACACACTAGCCCCCCTAAAAAAAGAAAGAATAATCGATATGATTTTTTAATAAATCAATGCATATCGCCGGGATATATCGATATACGATATATCGTTACATGCCTACCGCACACTGTTGAGCTTTACTCAACAGTAAAATTCCAGTGGGAGCTACTCAACAGACTGCGGACATCCTCTCCTTCTCCTGTACGTATCTTTTTGTTCAGCACCTGAACGTTTTCTAGAGATGTGCGTATACTTTCCTTTGGATTCCGTTTCCAACCTGCTACAAGCACACAACGCTTTGCAATGCGAGTTTGTTAGACGTGGATATTCTCGCCAGATGTTTGCCCCCCAGAATAGGGACACTAATACTATAGGGCTCATGTGGCTATGCATTTTGCAGTGTGTTTGTTGAGCTCATACTTTGGACTGCACCGTACTTGCCGTGCTTCCTTCAGCAAGAACTCAGCCATGCTGTCCCTCGACCCTCGGACTGTTTGGCTTACAGTCGAGCTCATGCACCTTGGTTGAACAACTTAGAAAAAGCTGTCATTGCAGTTTAGCCCATTTAGTCCTGACGTCGAAATAAAAAAAACGTTCGCTCTGAAAGAATATATATTCAAAGATTTGTGCCGCATTTTTACGATTTTTTTCAAAAATAGCAGACCTACAAGCTCGTAGCGCGCCACTCGGTGGCGCGCTATGAGCTTGTAGATCTGCTATTTTTCAATAGCTAAAGTACAACATAATGCTTAGTTAAAACACCAAAAGGGGTTCCCGCCCAGAATGGGTTAGTGTGAGTATCTGAGAATTCTGAAGCCGCCCACTATGCTCAATAAAAAAAATAGGCTCTGTGCCTAGGCTATTTTGCGCCTTGGGCAATGACCTTGTCATAATGTAACTAGACCACTTTGCAAGATATCTTGCTCCATTGATTAGAAAGTGATAATCCAAAAATAGGCTCCTCGTTGACTTAACATTGCACATTGAATGTTTTTAGCACATAGAACGAATGCAAACAAAGTTGATGCCATTTGATCCAGATCTTCAAATAGTAAAATCCACAGGAAGTTCTTTTTTGTTTTTATTTAAAAAAGGATGCCGTACCAGTTATTTATTTATTTGCAGAATCAGCTTTGTTTGCATTCGTTTATGTGCTAAAAAGTGACTTTGCGTGCTGTTTCACTTGCGCAATGTAAGTCAACGAGAGGCAGTACTAACACTTTCAAAATAACATCTACAAGACGACAACCACGGCTGCAAAGACCCCAAAGAAGACACCGTGGTGTGCGTGGACGCGAGAGATGGAGGAGCGTTTAGTAGAACTTTGGCGTGAGCGCCCTTGCCTTTTTGACGTTTCCCACGAGCTGTTCCACAACAGGATGGAGAAGGACAAGAGTTGGCTAGAAATTGCCGTCGCTCTTCAACTGCCAGGTGAGAAGGAACGGGCACTAGGACACTAGGACTTAGCACAGTGGTTCCCAAACTGTGGTGCGTGCACCCCTCGGGGTGCGTGAGCGCCTTCTAGGGGGTGCGCGACATGAAAAGTCTAATGGTGGTGCTATGGTTTTATTTTAAATATATTAACCCATTTTGACCTGAGATCAGATTTTGAAAATGTCTTCTACATCCTGACAGTTTTCTGAAAAAGCTATGTTTCTATGTCAGTCGTTCTTCGATTTTTCAAAAATAGCAGATCTACAAGCTCATAGCGCGCCACCGAGTGGCGCGCTATGAGCTTGTTCATAGCGCGCCACCGAGTGGCGCGCTATGAGCTTGTAGATCTGCTATTTTTCAATAGCTAAAGCATAACATAATGCTAACACCAAAAGGGGTTCCCGCCCAAAATGGGTTAACATATTATGCCAATATATGGCAAGTAATGCAGAATATAGCCTATGATGCATATATTATGCCATATTCGGGTTCATATATGTGGATAAAAAGGAAATATATGTCTCTATATAGCTTACGGTATGCAATTTATATTTCCATGTGGCGGGGTGCGTCAGCTAGGTCGGGAGGTAACAGGGGGTGCATGGCCAAAAAGGTTTGGGAACCGCTGCCATTATCACATCATATATTAATGACAGTTTGAAACATACACATCACATTCTGGACAACAAATTACTATGCTTTTTTTTTTTTTTTTTTGATTTTCTTTTTTACATTTTGTCTTTCAGTTGAGGAGGTTCACACTAAGGCCAAAAAGCTGAGAGCCCTGTATTCCAGAATGTTGAAGCCCAAACCTGCGAGTGCGAGCGGGAGCCAACGCCTCACGGCCAGGCAAAAGTGGCTCGTCCGGGACATGGATTTCATAAAACAACATATTGTTCACCGTGCACCCAAGGCCACCGTAAGTTATAAAGTCTATTGACGTAACTAGTCTTGGTTGTTTTCATTTCAGGTCATTTTCTCTAGGTTTTTAATAGTATTTTCTAGGTAAATTCGGGTTTTTTTTTTTATTTTTTTACTTTGTATATGAATATGAGTATGAATAATAAAATCATACTCACTGGCATCAGCTGTACTACAAGTACTGTTTATCAAACACAGGATAAGATGTAAGTTTCCTTTTGTGCAAGCACATACCTAAGAGTGTAGGGCTACTATAGTAATTAGTTAATTGGAAAACTTGAGTGCTATGAGCTATACAATATTCAACACATGCCAACATACAACAAATGCCTTCATGGCAGGTGGGGTTCATTGTTAACATAAGGATACGTCTTATCAGTCCACAACTCGATAACACAATGAGACAGACAAATAGGTCCATATGAGAATTAAAATGGGAGGTAGTAGTGTTAAAATATTACTAAAACTGATCACTAACTAGATCGTTGCTGCTATGCTGACATAGTCAGGTTTCCTCTTGGACTGTTTCTTAACCCATTTTGACCTGAGCTCAGATTCTAAAAAATGTCTTCTACATCCTGACAGTTTTCTTTCTATGTCAGTCGTTCTTCGTTCACCGAGTGGCGCGCTATGAGCTTGTAGATCTGCTAATTTTCAATAGCTAAAGCATAACATAATGCTAACACCAAAAGGGGTTCCCGCCCAAAATGGATTAATGAACTGGGGTTGGCCATTATCTGGATGGCATTTTGTCTTGCACCTCACCGTGTACAGATTGTAGCACTACCCGTGGCCCACTGGGCACACCCCTCTGAAAGCCTCTGTACAGTGGAGACTTTGGTCCCTCTTCCAACGGGGGTCAGTTATTTTCCCCTGTGAATTTCTTTGAACCAGTTCAGAGTGTTTCCACTGAAAATAAATTGATTCAGAACCATAAAAGTTGGTTCAGAACTGGAACCAAAAGAATGGTAGCCGGTTCTGTGAAATGAACCGGTCGGGAGCGGATGATATCGCTACGTCATGTTGTAGTATTGTTTTGTAGTCATCAATCTTCCGGAACTTCCTTTTCCCTAAAAAAACCCCACATTTGTCTCAATAAAAGCTGCAGGCTACGAGAGCTTTTATTGTTATTCTTCCGGTATGAGGGAAAAGGAAGTTCCGTTTGATTGTTCCTGTCTGATGACTACAAAACAATGACTACAACATGACGTAACGATATCATCCGTTCCAGACCGGATCACACGGACCTCCTCCGAGGTGGAAAGCCTGGTGAGGTGAGGTTAGTCTTCTATAGATGCATCTCTTGTACTGGAAATAGCCAATCTACAAGCTTCACGACGTGTTGTGAAGCTTGTAGATCGGCTATTTTCAGTTATTAGTCTTTTTAAAATTATTAGTATTAAATTATTAGAGTATTTGAAGTGGTCAAACTAGAAATAGAAAACATCTTCATAAGTATCTTCCATAAAACCGTAATGCTCTCGGATATATGTGACTAAATTTGACTGAGGGACTGCCATTAGATTTTTTTGAATTTTCATATATGAAAGAATCATAGCTTCAAATTGACATATTGGTTGTTCAGTTTGACCCACCAGTTTTGGAGATATGGCTTATAGAGTAATGTCTTGCAGAAAACAGCGAGTTGAGAAAACAGGCATGAAAGGTTCACTTCTGTGGTCTCTAACATTACACCTAGCTACATGTTTAAGCATTTATTTCATATTTACATGTCGATATCAGCTCTGACACTTATTTCAGACATGCTCTAGTATGTGAAGAGTCTGCCTGTGCTATTAACTAATTTTTGGAAAAAAAAAAACCTTTTTCTCCTGAAAAGCTGGAATGTGCGCGATGGCAGTCTCTCAGTCAAATCTGGTCACATATCATAAAATTAAAGCCTCCATCTAGAAAAATAGAATGATGGCATCTAAACATCACAGTCCTGCATAATATTAGTTCATTGTTTACGCTGTTTCAAAGATCACAGATTCGGAGTGACGAAAATCCTAATCTGATTTCAGTCGTGAGATAGCTTCTGTAGCTTTATTCCATGCATACGTCTGCAGTGGGGATAAAGTCATTGGGAGGTGGGGGCTGGCGTGCAGGACTAGCGAGGGCAATGGTGTGTAGGCCGAGGAGCAAAGGATTTAAGTGCATTTTAGTTATTAGTCTTATTTATGCTCAGAATGGCATAAAATGGGGGCACTGTGGCACAGTCGGCAGTGCTGTCGCCTCACAGCTAGAAGGTCCTGGGTTCGATTCCCGCTGGGGACGCTGTGGGCGCTGGTGGCGTGTTCCCTCCTCCGCGTCATCAGTGCCCATACCCGAGGTGGGGTTGGCAAAAGGGCCTTTCTGTGTGGAGTTTGCATGTTCTCCCCGTGTCCCCTAGGGTAGGTACCCTCACAAAAAACAGTAATCCTGGTAAACTCTAAAACTACCTCCCCCTGGCCAGCCGGGGCACCTGATGGAGGGGAAAGGAACTGGTCGGAATAACGTGTTCCTTCCACGCGCTACGTCCGGCCAGGGAAATTCCCCCCTGTCAGGTGAAAAGAAGCAGCTTGGACTCCTCATGCATAGAAGGAGGCATGAGGTCAGTCGGCTGTCCCCCCCCCAGGTTGGCAGATGAAGTGTAGCGCCCAGGATTACATTAGATAATTGGCACTGGGATAAAAATTATATAAAACAAAAAAGTGTTTATAGCCTATTAAAATGCTAATCATCATCGCTGCTCTGGGGGTCCATCGTCCGTCCCTTTATACTTACACTACATATACAGGATTAGGTTGCTTCCGGCTCGGGCGGAAGTGACCCGTCTTTCTGCTTATTTCGCGGATTTGGCGCCCCCCTTTGGTGTTTTAAAGCATTATGTTATACTTTAGCTATTGAAAAATAGCAGATCTACAAGCTCATAGCGCGGCACCGAGTGCCGCGCTATGAGCTCATAGGTCTGCTATTTTTGAAAAATCGTGGAATATATATTATTACAGAGTGGACATTTTAACTCAAATCTTTGCTTCTGGGGAGGTCCCTGGAACAACATATTTTCAGATGGGGCGACGGAGGCATATTGCATATAATTTCTGTGGTCCTTGACATGAAATATTGAGCACCACTGATACAGAAACATAAGGTTTTTCAGAAAACTGTCAGGAGTTTGAAGACATTTTTTTAATTTCGACGTCGGGCCTAAATGGGTATTTACTCATGTTTTCATGAGTAAACAGAAGTATTGAACAATGCCAACATTTAATTGTATTTATAACTGTGGTTAACAGCATTTCTGTGTCATCTCTATCCCAGCTTGATGTGCAAACCTGTGGACAGAATGATGAAACGGAAGATGAAGACACACGTGACTCTGAACCGAGTTCCGAATCATCAGTTCCCGATCACATCAGCAATTTTGGAAACTTGGCAGCGCAGGAATTGAGGCAAATCAAAGACCCGATCACTCTAATCCGATTAAAAAGGGGCATCCGTGATATGATCTGTGACGCGCAATCTGCTGAGATGAATGGAACCACCTCCTCCTCCTCCTCTCCACCGGCACCGTGCTCCTTCAACCCCGCCATTCTACCGCCACAGTCTCGACCCCAGTGCACGTTCCATCAGGATTCTTCTCTGCCTCAAGGCCCCCAGTACATGTCCCACCTGGGTTCTCACTCTCAAAGCTATTTGCAATCTCTGCAAAACTCTGATCCGAGTGAAAGCCTGTGAAAAGCTATGCTACATTGTAAGATTGTATTGTACCCCCTCCTTTTTTTTCCTTCTTTTTAATGATTTGTTATTATTGATTTATTATTATGATTTGTTATTTTTTTGCCAACAGTAGATAGACAGGAAGGGGGGAGAGAGATGGGGAGTGCCGGGCTCGGGAGTCGAACCCGCGGCTCACCGTCCGGCTGGGTTGGCAGCCTAGGTGCCCTAGGACGGTTGAGCTAACCGGCCGGGCCTTTTAATTTATTTTTGCGGGGCGCCTAGCCCCTCCTATATTCAGCTATTACTGTAGATTTTCGTCTTACACAAACATTACATTCCCATTGACAATGAATGGAGAATTATTTACGTCACATGTGGACGAGCAAATCGCTATTTCTGTCCTGGACTGGAGAATTTATGTCAAATATATGTGTCTGAGCAAATAGATAGATGATAATGGCTATACATTGTTGCTTCTTTGAATGCATGTCTTTGATTTTTGTGGTTGGTAAAGCACTAAAGCTGTTGATGTTGAATATAATTTTCATATAAAACCACTTGTTATTTCACTTTCATTTTCAATAAATGCTTCAAACAAAGGTTACTAAAAGTCTTGTCTGAACATGCAGTTGAAACATCACAAGCAACTTGAATATTTGTATTTATTTAAGACATTCTGTATGAAATGTTTGAATAATAATAATAATAGAACTACAATCGCAAATTCGCAATTGCATTTTCTATTGGTTTTAATCGTACTGTATGTGGCCGTGGGCTTTAACACGATGGCATCACTGGTGTGAGTGCACATAGAGGAGCTTAGAATTATACTGTATTTTACTGCAGATCCTATACCATACATGGGCAACTGGCGGCCCCTGGGGGCCACATGCGGCCCCCACCCTCAGGTTGATATCAGAATACTGATTTATTATTGATTTGCAAACGCGACCCGCTTTAATTACTTGAGTCTGAAATAGTAGCTGAATGAGTAGTATTAAAATGTTGTTTTCTTATGTCCAATGTATTTTTATTTAGTTCATAAAGTTATACCTATAATTAATGGCATTTGAAAGGCATTTGAAATTAAATACAATTTGGACTTTTCAGGATTCAACTTCAAAAATAGCAACAAAAGAAAATCTGGATTTCAATTCAAATAGCAAAAATAGCTGATCTACAAGCATGTCGCGGTGCGACACGTTTTGAACTTGTTATATATTGCTACGACAGTAACGTAATATACAATTATGGCCCTCTGGAGTGAGTGTGGAAATATATTGGCCACCCCTGTCCTATACGATGGACGGGCAGCTTGTAGCAAATGGCTACTTCCACTCCATAGCTAAATAGTGTCCAAACACTGGGGCGGGGCCCATTTGTGCGTCACGGACACATTTTTATGGGTCCCTTTTTATACCTACATTTAGATTTTAATTATTTTTTCAAAACCTTTTTAAAAAAATAGTCCCAAAAAAAGCAAAGATTTTCATGAATTCTAAGAAAAATAAATCTAAGAAATTCCATAAATTACAAAACGAATGTTAGAGAAGTAGTGAAAATAGCCGATCTACAAGCTCGGCGCGGCTTCGCGCCGCATTGTGCGCTTGTAGATCGGCTATTTTCATTAGTTTGGGTCCCGGGCAAAAATCTAATCTCTCCTTTGGCTCATGGGCTAAAAAGTTGTGTAGTTGTGTACCACAGAACCACTGTAGTACACAACAGGCAACAATGTCTGACAGAAAAGGAGCTGAAATATTATTCGTGGCAAGGCACCGCCAGCGACATTTGAGAAGCCCCAGAAGCATGTCCAAGGAGATTAGTAATTATATAATGTGTGAGAGAGAGCTGAAACAGCTGGGGGATTTCACTCGGAACTTAGTAACTAAACAGTTCAGTTCTTTTCTACTACCATCCGGTAATACATATACAGTTTGAATCTGATTTGGATCAAGATTCATTTTTCTTTCCCCCCCAAGGCCACATGAGCACAAGTTCAAAGTTGATCCCTATGCTTTTTCATGGTTTGTGGAGTGCTCTGTAAAAAGTGTTTTCATCGTGCCTATGAGCTGTGCAGGCTTTTTTGAGTGGTGCAACCACTCCCTTACGGAGCTATGTGTGTGGGTGGCTGGCTGGCTGGGTATGAGCACGAAAACAGCATGGTTGTTTTTCACCACCTGTGCGCAACCTAACACACACACAAACACACACGCGCATTTTAACTATATATATGATGATTTCAGGTGTGCCAGTACAGTACAGTGACAGTACAGTACAGTAGAGGGCACACGGTAACTCTGTCATTTCTTAACCATTTCGGACGCGGGGCGGCACTCCGGAACCGGGCCGGCACCCTGGGTGCGTTCCTGTGGGTCTGGAACTCCCCCCCCCACCCCCGGGAACCCCCACGCGGAGTTGCACCACTCACTTCACACGGGTGTGATTTTTTATTATTTATTTACCCAGGGTAGTAGCACAAGTGCTCATTTTCAGCAACGTCCTGCACATAGATACACACAGACAGACGCACTAAAACCTGGGAGCTGACCAGTACAACCTCAGTCTTATACTGTTGGCCACTAACGCAGCTCCACTGGAGCAGTCGGGGGTTCAGTGCCTTCACTGCCTTGCTCAAGGGCACTTCAGCGGTGTTGGGTGAGTGGTGACCAATCACTTCCCGACTTGAATATGGCACGGATATATCTAAATGCATTTCTTTTCCTTTAGGATTCCTATTTTTACTATCAAACTAGAAAAATGTGCTCCTCCCTTGTCCCACCACCCCTCCCTACCTCACCACCAATACAAATTGACTGCTACAATAACCATAATAATAGAGAAAATACATCATAAATAAATGCTGAAACCAGATATAATCATTAAGGAAAGTTTACGCATGTACTATGTGTACAGTGTACTATATGTAAACTCTTAATTTCCATTTTCCAGCCATTCAGTTATTTTTTTTATATATTCTGGGGACCACCCAAAATAATTTGTCTGATTAAAATCCTTTTTTATAAATCAATAATTCTATATTGTGACGGCACTCATTGCTATAGAGTGTTTGTTCAGTAACAGGAGTCTCTGTCAGTCGTTCTTCGATTTAAAAAAAATAGCAGACCTACAAGCTCGTAGCGCGCCACTTGTAGATCTGCTATTTTTCAATAGCTAAAGCATAACATAATGCTAACACCCAAAGGGGTTCCCGCCCAAAATGGGTTAAACAGAAAAGGCATTTTCTGAAACTGAAACTGGAATACCAATTTGATCTAATCGGGACAGAGAACGCAGTCAGGATACAGATTTAAACAAGTGGAATTGTAATTGATGACACAAAGACATGAGCAGACAAAATTGGAACTGGAACACTTATCAAAATTAAGCTCAAATAGCTACTCTCTCCCCTGTTATTGAACAAACACTATAGCAATGATTAGTATCAGAATATAGTGATTTAACCTTTTTTAACAAAAAAAACTTTTAGTTTGAACAAAAAAAAAAAAAATCACTTTACCTCACACCCCTTTCTCTTTCTCCTTGCAATTCCCAGGTGGGCAGCTATGGGGCGCTGTTCGCCCAGGCGCTCCCCAGAGACGCCCATTCCACCCCGTTCTACTGCACCCGTCCACAGAGCTTGGCCCTCGGCTACGCGGAGCAGCGGACGGGGGCCACTGGCGGCGGCGGCACGGTGGTGGCGGCCGGCCCCGGGGCCCTCTCTGCCAGCATGGGGACCAGCGGCATCTCCAGTTTAGGGGTGTATTCACTGAATGGACCCACGCACCCTCCACAGTCACTGCTGGCCGGGTGAGAATATACCCTGGCTGTGTGTGTTATTTGTCCCTCCTCTCTCGACTTGTGAAAGCCCCTCGCTACTATTATTGACCCATTTAGACCTGAGGACGATTCTACTTCTATTGGCCGATTCATACTCCTATTTTACCTCTGTTTCGGCGCTGTAGTGCCGAAATGATTTCGGCTCGTCAGAAATTTTCAGTAGCACCGAAGAGCCGACTTTAGGACGGTACCCGCCCCCCCGAACATCAAATGACTTCACATTGTAGGCTCTACAGAGCCGAACCGACTTTTATTCGGCTCTAAAATAGGAGTATGAATCGCCCCTAAGTCCTGACAGTTTTCTGTTTCTATGTCAGTCGTTCTCAAACATTTTCATGTCAAGGACCCCCAAAAATATATGTAATTGGGTTAGTTGCCGACCCCCCCCATCTGAAAATATTTTGTTCGTTGTGAACGAATATATATTCAAAGATTTGCACCACATTTTCACCATTTAAAAAAAAATAGCAGATCTACAAGCTTGTTAGATCTGCTATTTTTTCAATAGCTAAAGTATAACATAATGCTTTAAAACACCAAAAGGGGTTCCTGTCCCGAAGTATATGCTTGTCATTCAGCCAAGGCCATTCCTTGTAACTGTTTTATGAGGGCATTTCATTGCTTTTAGCGCTATCTATAATGCAGGAGCCGTCCATAATCTATGGTCTTCTTGCCTTGGCTCACCTTTTTTGTTTTGTTTAAAAGGCCTATCCTTAATCCATGCTTAACCCATTCCGAACGGAAACCCCTTTTGGTGTTTTAAAGCATTATGTTATACTTTAGCTATTGAAAAATAGCAGATCTACAAGCTCATAGCGCGGCACCGAGTGCCGCGCTACGAGCTTGTAGGTCTGCTATTTGTGAAAATGTAGTGCAAATCTTTTGAATATATATTCTTTCAGAGCCAACGTTTTTAACTCAAATCTTTGCTTCTGAGGGGTTCCTGGAACAACATATTTTCAGATGGGGGTCGGGGGCCGATTACATATCATTTTTGGGGTCCTTGACATGAAATATTGAGCACCACTGATATAGAAACATGAGGTATTACAGAAAACTGTCATGATTTAGAAGATATTTTTTAAATTTCGAAGACATTTTTTAAATTCCGTCAGGCCTAAACGGGTTAAAGGAGCATTTACGGTGTCGAATTGTGATTAAAGGTCCTCTTATCTATTGGACCTTTAATTATGCATAGACGTTCATGAAACGGCATACTTGTAGCGTAGTTTATTGACTTGTCTAGTGTACTGTATTCACAGAGTGTTTCTAAATGGACTCTTAATGCTACGAGAGCTTAGTAACAGACTAGAAGTGAATTAAGCTCTAGTTTCATTAGAGGGAACTTGATAAAAACATTTTAAAAAATAAACTCTTATAAACCCATTTAGGCCTGACGTCGAGATTAAAAAAGAAGTCTTCTGAAAAAATATATATTCAAAGATTTGTGCCGCATTTTCACGATTTTTCAAAAATAGCAGACCTACAAGCTCGTAGCGCGCCACTCGGTGGCGCGCTATGAACTTGTAGATCTGCTATTTTTCAATAGCTAAAGTATAACATATATGCTTAGTTAAAACACCAAAAGGGGTTCCCGTTCAGAATGGTTTAATGCTACAAGAGCTTAGTAACAGACTAGAAGTGAATTAAGCTCTAGTTTCATTAGAGGGAACTTGATAAAAAACATTAAAAAAAAAAAAAAAACTCTTATTAATCTAAACTCCTATTCAAGAACATATGTTTTGCATAAATTATTTCCCGTTTTCTTGGATGAGGCACTAGCAAATCCATGTTTGTTGTCTCCACCAGGCCGAAGGCATGGGGAGAGAGTATGTTTTGCACTCCGTCCGTCCGTGTGTGTGTGTCCGTGTCCGTGTCCGTCCTTCCGTCCGTCTGTTACCAGCTAATCTCCGGCACCGTTAACCCGGTCGATGCCAAACTTTGCACACACACTCCCTGGATGCCAACGATGAACCTCTGCCCCACATTTTCCAGAACGGCCTGTTATAGCGCCACCATGAGGCAGCTTTTCACATGTTTTACCTAAAACTGCACCGATCTGCGTGAAACGTTGAATGCACACTCCCTAGAGGCCAAGGACAAACCTTTGACCTGCATTTTCCGCATCTGCCTTTTATAGCGCCACCAGGAGGCCGACTTTTGTAAAACACATTTTTTGATATTACTCCTCCAGATTCTGTCCACAAATCGTTACACAGTATCTCTATGGTCATGTGCACAAGTCGGATCTGTCCGATATTTCATATTCCATCCTAATTGGCTATAATTGGCTTTCACACTTTGCAAGATTGCCCCGTTTTGAACAAAAGCCTCAAATCATGAACGCAGCATGCAATTTACGTGAAATCTTTCACACATTTTCTTACTAGGCTGAGGAATATATCCCACCCTTTTCACATTGGCCTGTTATAGCGCCACCAACAGGTTGATTTTTGCAAAACACCAAATCATCCAATTGCCATCAAAGGTGTATGAAGAAATGGCACCCTTTTCACATTGGCCTATTATAGCGCCACCAGGAGGCCACAACCTGACCTGCCCTGGTGGAGACCTGTGCCCCGAGGGGCACTTTTTCTAGTTTTGTATGTCTTGTCTACATTTACGCATTTCTGTACATTGTACGTATGCATGTGTGTGTGCTAGGGCATTCACTTCTAGTCATTTTTACTAGTTGACTAGTTGCCTAGTTTACTAGTCGACTAGTTGTTTAACTACCTATTATGTAAACTAGTCGACTAGTTGCTTAATGCCCTAGTGTGTGTGCATATTTGTCTATTTATGTGCATGTCTCTCTCTCTCTCTCTCTCTCTCTCTCTCTCTCTCTCTCTCTCTCTCTCAGGCAACAGTCCGGTCAGCCCCTGGGCTCTCGCTTGGCGTGGGCTCTTCCCGTGAGCTCGTCCCCGTCCTCGGCCTTGGCTCCGACTACCTCGCGTCCGCCCCTCATCCCCCCCGCCCTCTCCAACAGGGGCGTCCGCCCGCGCCGGGACGGAGACCCCAACGGTGCGTCTTCTTGAAGGGGCATTTCACCCGCTGGGAAGAAACTGCAGTCACTCAATGTTAACCCGTTTTGGGCGGGAACCCCTTTTGGTGTTAGCATTATGTTATGCTTTAGCTATTGAAAAATAGCAGATCTACAAGCTCATAGCGCGCCACCGAGTGGCGCGCTACGAGCTTGTAGGTCTGCTATTTTTGAAAAATCATTCAAATGTGGCGCAAATCATTGAATGTATATTTCAGAGCGAACATTTTGGACTAAAGTATTTGCTTCTGGGGGGTCCCTGGAACTACATATTTTGAGATGGGGGGTCCGTGGCCCAATAGAGATAATTCTGGGGGTCCTTGACATGAAAAAAGTTGAGCACCACTGACAGAAACATTTTCAGAAAAAGGATTTAGAAGCCTTTTTTTTTAATCGACCTCAGTCCAAAATGGGTTAATAGTATTTGTAGTAGATAACGGTAGCACAGTTTGAAGTTTGCACCCTATATCTGTCCAGAAACATTATGTAGTCTGTGTGTGTTTTGACTATAGGGTTTGACTGGATTGCTGGAATTCCTACAATGACCATAATGCTTTGCTGCACTGCTCCTCCTTGTGGAGAGGGGGAGGGGGGGGGGCTGTCTTACTGGACTGTATGTAGGTCCAGGAAGGAAGCGAACCAGGCGGGGTCAGATAGTTTCTATCATTGTTCCATCGCCAGATTTGTTATAACCAACTCCTTAAATTGTACTTTACTGCCCGAAACACAATTACCGCACACCACCCGATGATGTTCCCGTCCCCCCCCCCCCCCGTCCTCTCCGTGTCCCTGTTCCCTCGAAGATCGCTATGAAATAAAAAAATAATAACTCAGTAATTCTCTTTAATCTCCGAGACGACGACGACGACGACGACAGGCTATACTGTGACCTCGTCCCCTCGATCTCTGCAGTAGCGCTACAACTGGTGGCCCCAGTATAACCCCATGCTCCACAATAAATCTCTTCTCTCCCCTCTCTCTGTCATTTTTATTCCCTCGGTGTGCCTGTGTTTTTCAGCGGAGGTAAGCGAGGCGATGCTGGTGCGCGACCTCCTCTACGTGTTCCAAGGCATCGACGGCAAGTTCATCAAGATGAGCGCCCAGGAGAACTGCTACAAGATGGATAGCAAGGTAACGCAGCGCTTTAACCCATTCTGGGCGGGAACCACCTTTTGGTGTCTTAAAGCATTATGGTTATGCTTAAGCTATTGGAAAAATAGCAGATCTACAAGCTCATAGTGCGGCACCGAGTGGCGCGCTACGAGCTTGTAGGTCTGCTATTTTTGAAAAATCGTGAAAATGTGGCGCAAATCTTTGAATATATATTCTTTCAGAGCGAACGTTTTTAATGCAAATATTTGCTTCTGAGTGGGGGGTCACTGGAACACCATATTTTCAGATGGGGGGACGGCGGGCAATCACATATATTTTTGGAGGTCCTTGACATGAAAATGTTTGAGAACGAAATGTGGTTTTTCAGAAAACTGTCAGGATTTAGAAGACAATTTTGTAGAATCGTCCTCGGGTCTAAATGGGATAAACATGCCCGGTAGTCATATTTAGACTCACTTTACGAGATGTTTAAAGCAAGCAATCGCCAAACGCAGCAACACTATAAATACCACCTTTATCCGTTGACCGTGACGTTCAAGACGTAGAGGGTCGGAGCAACTGGTGTGAACGGAATCCATCACATTAACCGTACAGTAGTGTTGTTTTCGTCGACTAAAACCAAGACGAAAAATGTTCGTCGACTACCTTTTTTCACTGACGAAAACTAATGGAAACTAAAATGAAAACTAAGCTGTGATGACTAAAACTAAGACTAAATATACTGACAATTTCGTCAACAAATACAAACTAGACTAAAATGTTAGGAAGGGACTAGTGGACAAGACATCCAGTAAAAGTCATTTTACACTTGGTTGCATGCTGAAAATAGCCGATCTACAAGCCCACAACGTGTCGCGCTGCGACACGTTGTGGGCTTGTATTTGGGCTTGTATTGGGCTTGTATTTTCAGCAAGTCATTACGACTGCATCAAGGCCTGCCAAAATACATTTTGTTTGACTAAATCAACTGTAGATTTAGTCGACTAAAATAAATCCTATGACTTTTAGTCGACAAAAACTAGACTAACACTAAAACATTCCAGGTGACTAAAATGTGACTAAGACTAAATGAAAACTATTCAAGAGACTAAGACTAAAACTAAAATCAAAATGTACTGCCAAAAACAACACTGCCGTGTACAGTACAGCCCATCAGTTCCTCTGCACTCCGTTTCTCTCTGTCGTAAACGGACTGAAATGGGTGAGAATCTACGCCTCTGGAGTGCTGCTGTTCAGTCTAGCGTCATCGCTTTGATTGATACAGCAACATTAGCGCCGTCGGCTGAACTCCATAAGTTCTACCTGTTTGGCAGCCAAACGGTGCTAACTCAATCATGCGGCGCTCTCAGATTTCTAGGTCTCCGTCCAAGATCTCTATTTAATCGCTGCATAGCAGCAGAGAGATTGGACCACAGCCTGTTCATAAGAAAAAGGGTTCTTTGGGGGGGGCTCGGTGGCACAGTCGGTAGTGCTGTCGCCTCACAGCTAGAAGGTGCTGGGATCGATTCCCGCTGGGGGGGCGTGTTCTCTCCTCCGCGTCATCAGTGCCCATACCCGAGGCGGGTTTGGCGAAAGGGCCTTTCTGTGTGGAGTTTGCATGTTCTCCCCCGTGTCCCCTAGGGTAGGTACCCTCACATGTTCTCCCCGTGTCCCCTAGGGTAGGTACCCTCACATGTTCTCCCCGTGTCCCCTAGGGTAGGTACCCTCACATGTTCTCCCCGTGTCCCCTAGGGTAGGTACCCTCACATGTTCTCCCCGTGTCCCCTAGGGTAGGTACCCTCACATGTTCTCCCCGTGTCCCCTAGGGTAGGTACCCTCACATGTTCTCCCCGTGTCCCCTAGGGTATGTACCCTCACATGTTCTCCGCGTGTCCCCTAGGGTAGGTACCCTCACAAAAAACATGCAGTAATCCTGGTCTCTAAACTACCTCCCCCTGGCCAGCTGGGGCACCTGATGGAGGGGAAAGGAACTGGTCGGAATAACGTGTTCCTTCCACGCGCTACGTCCAGCCGGGGAAACTCTCCCCTGTCAGGTGAAAAGAAGCAGCTTGGACTCCTCATGCATAGAAGGTGCATGAGGAGTACCATTGTGTGTACGCGCGCGCACACACAATGGAGCTCATATCAAGACCACAGTTGTTGAACTGTCTTAACCCATTCTGGGCGGGAACGCCTTTTGGTGTTAGCATTACGTCATGCTTTAGCTATTGAAAAATAGCAGATCTACAAGCTCCTAGCGGCGCGCTACGAGCTTGTAGGTCTGCTATTTTTTTTAAATCGAAGAACGACTGACATAGAAACGTAGCTTTTTCAGAAAACTGTCAGGATGTAGAAGACATTTTTAGAATCTGATCTCAGGTCAAAATGGGTTAAAAAGCTTCAGGGAGATCCAACAGATCAATACGACGCTCTTTGGCTCCAAGCCACATCGACCCCTCTCTCTCTCTTCTTCTTCTTCTCTGTCTCTTAGCTGTTTACCGTCTTTCTTTTCCTCCTCGCCTTTTTCTCTCCTCCTCTTCTCTGTTGGGTATTTCAGCTCTGTCTGTCTGTCTGTCTGTCTGTCCACGCACGCACACACACAGTCTCTCTGCCTCTCTCTATAAACTAAATATAGAGCCTTATAGTCAGAGTGCTGTCGTCATGCTATATCGGACAATAGTCCATTAAGTGCGCGGGTTGTGTGGATGCTCTCTAACAAGCACTTAGCGGCGGTACGTGACGGTGACCCAGGAAGGTGGAGGAGGGCGAGGGGGGCCACCTGGGAGCTGGAAGGTTCCCGGTAAGATCCCCCGCTCCTCCTGCCCTTGCCTGTCAGTCAGTGTCCTACAAGTCCTTGAGCAAGACACAGAACCCCCTAAGTGCCCCACGATGATGAGCAGGTTGGTGCCTTTCATGGTTGCCTCCACTGTCTGGTGAATGTGCCTGCAGAGTGAGTGAGTGAGTGAGTGTGTGTGTGTGTGTGTGTGTGTGTGTGTAGTAAGGCTGCTTACAGTCGACTTTCTTTTTTTGCTTGCCGCGTGTCAATTTGAGCCCTGCTTTGATCTTGTACATCTGCTATTTAGAACGCATTTGAAGGCGTAAAGGACCACTTCACCACTTTTCAACTGTCCACGCTAATGTTCATGATAAAATACCCCCAAAAGAAAGATTCTACTGTCTGTGTCTGTACAGGCATTTTACTTACTTTTAGTCCAGCGATTTTGAAGTTGCCTCTGTGGGGGGTATTTATATGCAAATATCATGACCAATGGCATTGCAAGACTAAACAATGAACATCAATGATGATGTTTAGGTGAAAAAAATTAAAATGTTGACGAATAGCATCGCTGGGGCTTGCAGGGTTAAAGGAGCATTCAGTGATTTGGGTGATTTGGAAACCCCCCCCCGGTCCACTCCGGTGACAAGATGTGCACATACTCTACAGCAGGGGTTCTCAACCCGTGGGTCGCGACCCCTCGGGGGGTCGCCAAATTATTTTAGGGGGTCCCCAAATTATTAAAAAAAATATATATATATATATTTCTTTTTTTTCCCCACAATTTTTCAAAAATAGCAGACCTACAAGCTCGTAGCGCGCCACTCGGTGGCGCGCTATGAGCTTGTAGATCTGCTATTTTTAAATAGCTAAATTATAACAATGCTTAAAACACCAAAAGGGGTTCCCGCCCAAAATGGTTTAAGGTTATTGTAGCAGTCAATTTATATTGGGGGTCGGGAGGGGGCGGGGCGGGGGTCCCGAGACGTTGCCAAAGCATTTTCGGGGGTCCCCGGCCAAAAACGTTGAGAACCCCTGCTCTACAGTGGGGGGGGGCACGCAACAGACCAACAGCACGCACACCAAGGCCCCGCCTTCACTATTCAATACTATTCAAAAGACTACGACTAAAACTAATAATCTAAATTTGCTGCCAAAAACAACACTGCTTCCAAGTCTCATCTCTCCCGCTGCTGTGCGTCCTCAGGTGGTGGTGTGCAAGTCTCTGAGGGACATCAGCAGCCGACTGGCCGAGCTCGGCTGGCTCCACAACAAAATCCGAAAGTACACCGACTCCAGGAGCCTTGACCGCGCCTTCGGACTGGTCGGACAGGTGTGTGTGTGTGTGTGTGTGTGTCAGAGTTGGTGTCGAAAGTGTCCTTGAGCAAGACTCTGCTCTCTGCTCCCGATGTACATGTCGGTGCCTTGCATGGTTTCCTCTGCCATCGGTGTATGAATGTGTGTATGAATGGGTGAATGTAATGCCTGTGTATATGTTATACTTTAGCTATTGAAAAATAGCAGATCTACAAGCTCATACGAGCTTGTAGGTCTGCTATTTTTTAAAAATCGTGAAAATGTGGCGCAAATCTTTGAATATATATTCTTTCAGAGTGAACGTTTTTAACTCAAATATGTGCTTCTGGGGAGGTCCCTGTAACAACATATTTTCAGATGGGGGTTGGTGGCCAATTACATATAATTTTTGGAGTCCTTAACATGAAATATTGAGAACCACTGATACAGAAACATAGGTATTTCAGAAAACTGTCAGGATTTAGAAGACATTTTTAAAACTTCGATGTCAGGCCTAAATGGGTTAACATGTTTCTCTGTCTCTCTCTGTCTCTCTAGAGTTTTTGTGCCTCTCTCCACCAGGAGCTGCAAGAATACTACCGACTGCTGTCTGTGCTCCATTCGCAGGTAAACACCTTTTTTTTTTTTTTTTTTTTTTTTTTTCTCTAAGCACCTTAACGTCCATATGTATATCATGCACAGTATAAGTATAACATGCACAGTATACATACATTGCTGCTATGCTCAGGCACCTTAGTTCGTTTTTATTATCTCAGGTTTTTGTAAATATGTAGATTCTGTTGCTCTCTTGTTTTGATCTCCTTCCCACTTGCCCCCCACCCCTCTTCTTCTCCCCCCCCCTCTTCTTTCTATGGAAATTAACGTTGCGATGGGAACGATGTACAAAAACGAATTTCACCCACTTCTTTACCTTGTAAACCTGTGATGTGACAATAAAACTGATTCTGATTCTGATTCTGATTAGTCAGAAGGTTCATTGTTCCGAAATTACTATCCCTATCTCTAACCCTAACCTAAACATAACCGCAAGCATGGGAGCAGTGCATGTTCGCCAACCTTAATGCATGTTCGGACTAACGGGACTTTGGATCTATGGGCAGTTCCCGAACGGGTGATAGTACTGTTTACACCACAGACGACACTCAGAACTTGTAAGCTTGAAGATGAGCTGCTATTTCTTCCATGTACAGAGATGATGCTAAATTGTTTAAACATCCCCCCGCACGCGTGCGTGCGTGCGTGCGTGCGTGGTGTGTGCGTGTGTGTGTGCGTGCTGTAGCTGCAAGTAGAGGACGACCAGGGAGTCAACCTGGGCGTAGACAACAGTTTGACGTTGAGGAGACTGCTGGTGTGGACCTACGACCCCAAAGTCCGACTCAAATCGCTGGCGGCCCTCGTCGACTTCTGCCAAGGTCTGTGTGTGTGTGTTGAACCCATTTCCACCTGAGATCAGATTAAAAAAATGTCTTCTACATCCTGACAGTTTTCTGAAAAAGCTATGTTTCTTCGATTTTTCAAAAATAGCAGACCTACAAGCTCGTAGCACGCCACTCGGTGGCGCGCTATGAGCTTGTAGATCTGCTTTTTTTCAATAGCTAAAGTATAACATAATGCTAACACCAAATGCTAACACCAAAATGGGTTAACCCATTTCGACCGAGACCAGATTCTACAAATGTCTTCTAAATCCTGTACTGACCGTTTTCTGAAATACCCATGTTTCTATGTAAGTGGTTCTCAACCTATTTTCATGTCAAGGACCCCCAGAATTCTCTGTATTTGGCTGCGGACCCCCATCTTAAAATATGTCGTTCCAGGGAACCCCCCAGAAGCAAGGATTTGAGTTAAAAACGTTCGCTCTGAAAGAATATATATTCAAAGATTTGTGCCGCATTTTCACCATTTTTCAAAAATAGCAGACCTACAAGCTCGTAGCGCGGCACTCGGTGCCACGCTATGAGCTTGTAGATCTGCTATTTTTCAATAGCTTAAGTGTAACATAATGCTCAAAACGCCAAGAGGGATTCCTGCCCAGAATGGGTTAAAAACAACAGCGTTTGCTGTGCGCGTGTGTTGTTCTTGTTCATCACAAGAACAACACACATTGGAATTCGAAGGCCTCATACACACACACACACACCAAACGCATTTTCTGTGTTCCGTCTGCGTTTGATGGCCGCCTCAATGCTTTTCCAATGGGATTCACCCGGTTTGACCAAACATATTGTGTTTGATGGGCAGAACACAGCCATCAAACACACAAGTGTTTGGTCAAACCGTGTCACTTCCATTGGAAAAGCATTGAGGCGGCCATCAAACAGACAGAACACAGAACATGCGTTCTGTACGTGTGTATGGGGCCCTAATAGTAATGGCCCCCACCTATTCATTTTTTGATGCCCCAAATGAGGACGTTTTTGATGCCCCAAATGAGGACGATTAGAGGGGGCAGTAGTGTCTTAAATGCGGACGTCTTGTAATACCAGATTCAATAATCCTCTGCCTTCCTGGTGGCTCGGCGGGCGTACGTGTCTGTGTGTGTTGCGTGACCAATACTGTGTGTGTGTGTGTGTGTGTGTCAGGCCGTAAGGGAGGCGAGCTGGCCTCCGCCGTCCACGCCTACACGAAGACGGGAGACCCTCAGATGAGGACTCTGGTCCAGCACATCCTCACCCTGGTGTCTCACCCCATCCTCAACTTCCTGTACCGATGGATCTACGACGGGGAGCTGGAGGACACGTATCACGAGGTGCACACACGCACACGCACACACACACACACACACACACACACACACACACACACACACACACACACACACACACACACTTTTTCTTTAATGTACTGACCCTTAGCCGCACACATAGATGACACATATACGCAATCTTGTACCCACAATGATGTGATATATAAAGAATATATAAAAGATGCACCATTTACACACACACACACACACGCTCATGCACACAGCCTCAAACACAATGGTTGTCACCATTACAACATTTAACATTTTTTTGTCCAGGGAATTCTTCAAAAATAATGGCGCTAGAGTGCCAGCCCCCCAATACCGAGAGGCATAATCTTCCGTTCTAACCTCGTGCTGTCACACTACTAGTCTCTCTAGAAGCGTTAATATTCCAAAACGAGATGCATGCTGAAGTCAGAAATGAAGACGGAACATTGCCCTTTTTGGTCAAAACCATGGAAAGCGGCGTAGATTTAGAGTTATTATGAGCAACGTTTGTCAGGCCGAAAATAAGGAAGTGAACGGCAGTGCGCAAATCCGGTCTAGCCCATTTAGGCCTGACGTCGAAATAAAAAAAGGTCTTCTGAAAGAATATATATTCAAAGATTTGTGCCACATTTTCACGATTTTTCAAAAATAGCAGACCTACAAGCTCGTAGCGCGCCACTCGGTGGCGCGCTATGAGCTTGTAGATCTGCTATTTTTCAATAGCTAAAGTATAACATAATGCTAACACCAAAAGGGGTTCCCGTCCAGAATGGTCTAGGCACCCCGTGGTTTTGATTCTAAAGACTCCTATACACGTCATTAGTGTTATGTTGATGGCGGACGGAATTGTCATACAAATAATTGCGGTGTCATTGTGTTTTTTGTCATTGAACGACGAAACATTTGAATAAAAATATGTTTTTGTTTGGCCTTTTAGGCTTCTTAACCCATTTAGTCCTGACGTCGAAAAAAACAAACAAACATTAGAAGTTAGAAGTGAATATATATGTGACCAGATTTGACTGAGAGACTGCCATCGCGCAAATTCCAGCTTTTCACCAGAGGAGAAAAACGTTTTATTTTTTTAAATGAGTTAATAGCACAGGCAGACTCTTCACATACTAGAGCATGTCTGAAATAAGTGTCTGAAATCGACATGTAAACATGAAATAAATGCTTAAACATGTAGCTAGGTGTAATGTTAGAGTCCACAGAAGTGAACCTTTCAAGCCTGTTTTCTCAACTCGCTGTTTCTCTGCAAGACATTACTCATATCTCCATATGAGTAATGTCCATATCCATATCTCCAAAACTGGTGGGTCAAACTGAACAACCAATATGTCAATTTGAAGCTGTGATTCCCTGCTTTCATATGACATGAAAAAACGAAAATTAAAAAAAATCCAATGGCAGTCCCTCAGTCAAATTTAGTCACATATTCAAAGATTTGTGCCGCATTTTTACGATTTAAAAAAAATAGCAGACCTACAAAGCTCGTAGCGCGCCACTCGGTGGCACGCTATGAGCTTGTAGATCTGCTATTTTTCAATAGCTAAAGTATAACATAATGCTTAGTTAAAACACCAAAAGGGGTTCCCGCCCAGAATGGATGACAAATAACTTCAAAACACAAAGAAATTACTGACATATTTAATAATTGTATATTATACTTTTAAAACAAACGTAAAAATAGTGGAAATATCTCAATTTTTGCCCTCCGGCAGATTATGAAAAGAACTAATCCTCGACAGCATAGATAACAGTTCTGCCCTCCTCCGCTCTCATGACGCGCCTCGGCGGTGCTGGAATAAAATGACCTTGCATTTTTTTACGATTTGAAAAGCCTGCTAGCTTGAGTTGTTATACTGGGCTCACATTTCTGAAAGTTAAGTGCCTGACATGCGAGGCGAAAAAAAAAATGACATCCCACCCTTGTTGATTGGCCCGGGGGGGGGGGGGGGGGGGTCTAGAGAGAAGGGAGGAGATTGGACTCGATGGGGGGAGGAGGGGGTACAAATGAGAAGTGATGAGAGGTTGATTGGCCCGGGGGCGGTGGTCTAGAGAGAAGGGAGGAGATTGGACTCGATGGGGGGGAGGGGGTACAAATGAGAAGTGATGAGAGGAGGATAATGGAGGACGTGTGATGTGTGATCATTCTTCATTTGGCCCTCTGTGTCTGTGGTAATGGGACCAGAGTTAAGCTGTAGTTATGTCTGTGTCCGGCCTTTTAAGTGCAGAGTGCGGGAACACGGGGCGGGGGAGAAAGAGTTATTGTGGCGTTACATTAGACTGCAACCTCCCAAGGAGAACGCACGTGCACACGCGCGCGTGCACACACGCACGTGCACACACGCACGCACATTATACACTAGGGGTGTTTGCGCAGAAAACATTTTGACGACGTATGCGCGCTGGCGCATCGGTTGTGTGCCCCCCTGATTATTAATCACATCTAAACATGTAACATGTAAACACAACATGAACATAGTACTCTATGTATGTATGCATATCGCATTCTTGCAGAGAAATATTTTCGAGTTAAAAAAAGGGAAAAAAACGAATGGTTCAAGCCCATTAATTAAGATTTGAGTGCCAACCCTAACGAGCGAAGGTTCGCACCCCGTATGTTCGGGGACAGCCTTCGCTACCACCTAGCAAGAAAGAATGAATGTTTGAAGATCTTTCAACATGGAAACGATTATGACAAAATAATTGAGATTATATCTCAAATGATTACGATTAGACGATTATGTAATACTTGTGACAGGCCTAGTCTCAGTGGACTAATTATATTCTCTGGAGATTAAATCCTATCCTAAGGGGAAAATGGGCGTAGAAATGGAAAGCCTAGATCCGATGAGCCGCACTGTGCCACAGAACGGGCTTGATTGCATCGACGTCGTCCGTGATCAAGTGAGGTCAGTCGAGTGGGGAGTCTCGCCGATAGAAATAGAATGCGCTATAACCGAGGCGCCCGTTGGACCGTGTTTAACGATGATTCAGCGTCCACTCGACTCTGCCCGTCGGAGCCGGTCAACAGGTGAGAAGGGATGACCTTTCTAAAGTGCAGCAAAAGGAACGATCGATTTGAGATGCCTCTGGATGTCGAATGGAAAAAAAAAGGTTTCGGGCCAATGTGTTGAAGTTTCATTGTTAAAAGCTTCTCAGAAGTTTCATGTTTTACATTCAGGAAAAATGAGCGGCGCGCGCCTGAGACACAGACATGACGCTAAGCAAGTTCAGTCAGGAAACTCAGTGCAGTCGCTGCCGGCCGTTCATTGGGCCGCCTCAGCC